>NC_045956.1:39838624-40031006 GCF_010909765.2 Amblyraja radiata | reverse complement strand
GCCTCTAGTTTTCCACCCCCGACTCTCACTCTGAAGAAAGTTTTCGGTCCAAAATGTCACCTATTCCTTATCTCCAGAGATGCTGCCCGACCCCTGAGTTTACTACGAAGTTTGTGTCTACCTTCAGTGTAAACCAGCATCGCAGTTCCTTCCTACACATAATCCCCAAGTCTGATTAGTTTTATTTAGTTTAGTAAATACAGCGTGGAAACAGGACCTTCGACTCCCCACCGAAATCCATGCCGACCAGCGATCCCCGCACTATCCTACAGAACCCAACTAGGAAAATTTGCAATTTACCAAGCCAATTAGCTTACAAACCTGTACGTCTTTGAAATTGAAGGAACCGGAGCACCCAGAGAAAAACTTACGCAGATCAGGGGGAGAACAGCAAATTCCTAGGACAGCACCCGTATCAGGATCTAACCTGGTTCTCGGGCACTGTCATGCTGCCAACTCTAAACCGCATGGCACCACCGTACTGCCCCTTCTAGAACAATTTCCTCATAAATTTTTGCAAGTCTTCACTATCTTCCCAGGGGTATCCAGAAATGTCCTAGAAGTTCTCTTCAAATGCAATGTTTTCAGTCTATTTCCAGCTGCGTGTCACAGCAAAAGCTGTGGTCTGACTTGAAGAAGCTCTTACAATGCTCATCAGCAATCAACCAGTGACGATTAAGAAAGGGTATTAACTACAGTCTGCATGCAAAAATGGCACACCCCCTCTTTATAATGCTAGTAGATTATTAATTACAATCCGGGTCTTTGTTGCCCCCAAGGCTGCGTGTGTTAAAGACGGTGCTTAGACAGTTGTTGAAATGAAGTTTCCATCTGGAGCTCCATTTGCACCCTTAAATTATGCCAAAAACATAGAAACATTAGAAAATAGGTGCAGAAGTAGGCCATTCAGTCCTTCGAGCAGCACCGCCATTCACTAAATCATGGCTGATCATCCAAAATTAGGACTGCCTTCCTGCTTTCTCCCCATTTTCTCTTTATTCCTTTAGGCCCTAAGAACTCTATCTAACTCTCTCTTGAAAATATCATCTACCTCAGTTTACTTTTCTGGCCTTGTTTTATAGGTTGTGAAATAGTGAAGTGATTAGCCTTCCCATTAAGAACCTTTAAATTGAAATAAAAGTAGGCATAGTCTTTGTGTGGTTTATCCACCCAAACGTTTCAGAGCCCATGCAGAGAGGAAAAAGGAATCCAATATCGTACAAGCCAAACAATGTGTGTTCTACTACGTATTGATCCACCCAATGCATCATACCGGATCACCGACAATTATAATCTGTTTCATTTCGTTGCATTTTCCAAGCCTCTGTCGGTCTCTTCCCTGTGAGTTTATAGGGCCCTGCTGTTTGTGCGGTCCCTTGGGCATCCAGTTCTGACTAAATCTATATTACTAAATTCCGATCTTGACCACTGCCTGTTGTTCTGTATATTAGATTTTGAGAAAATTGCTGCCCCGACCTTTAAAAAATGTTGAGATTCTCCCTCCTGAGGCCACGCCCATTCCGGAGGACTATAACACCCGAGGTGTTGCTGCCTCAGTCATTCTCTGCAAGATGGGGAAGAGAGTCAGGGTCGCCGTCTCTCAGTCTGACTGTGACTACACTGAACACATGTCTACTAAACTGTGAGTGTGGTTTTAGTGACCTTGAGTGCCCTTAATGTGGTTTGAAAATGAAAATGAGGTTGGTTTGAAATAAAGCACAGCAAATTGTTGTTGGTGGTGGTTGGTTTGAAGTAAAGCACATCAACTGGTTGTTAGTGGTGGTTGGTTTGAAATAAAGCACAGCAAATGGTTGCTTCTACCTCCCTCGCCCCCTCTATCCCCCTCCTCCTTCCTCTCCTCCCCCCCTCACTACGCCCCCTCCCCTCCCCGCTCTCCTCCCCTTCCCCCACCCGCTCCCACACCCTCTCTCCTTACCCACTCTCCCCCCCACTCTCCATCTCCCCCCTCCCCCCCTCCCTCCCTCCCTCCCTCCCTCCCTCGCTCCCTCCCTCCCTCCCTCCCTCACTCCCTCCCTCCCTACCTCCCTACCTCCCTACCTCCCTCCCCCTCTCCCCTCACTCTGCCCCCCATCTCCTCTCCTCCCCCTCCTATCGCCCCGCCTCCAACCACCCCGCTAAAACCTCCTCTAACACCCCACCAACACCCCTCCTCACCACCTCCAACCCTCCCCCCCTCTCCCTCCTCCACAACCCTCTCCTCGCTCCCTCCTGCCAACCCCCGCCTCCAAAGCCCTCTCCCCTCCCCCTCCCGATGGCCCTCGTCTTCCCCCCCTGTCTCCCCCTCCTCTCGCGCCCCTCATCTCTCCCCCCTCTTTTCTCTCCCTCTTTTCTTCCCCCTCTCTCTCTCCCTTCTACGTGCGTGCCACCTCCTCCCCTCACCACTCGCTCTCCCCCTCTCTCCTCCTCCTCTCTCTCCCCCTCTTTCCCCCTTTCCCCCTCCTCTCCCTCCCCCCCCTCTCCTCTCCCGTCTCCCCAACCCCCCTCTCACCCCCTACCCCCCACCCTGTGTGTGTGGGGGGTGGTTAGTGTGCATGTGAAGCCACAGCGCCGCAACACCCCCCAACCCCCACCGCGCTTTGAGGGGAACAGACCCAGCGGGTCTGCACTTGGTCTAACCTTTTAGTCACGACTATCAGTCAGAGCTGGAAATCTACAGAACACTTATTATCTACTGACCTGTGAATGCCCTTTATGTGTTTTTGAACTGTGCCTTTTGCAACTTTGGCTGTAGCAACTGTGCCCTTTGCAACTGTGTATTTTGCATTTGTGTGCCTTTTGCATATGTGTGCCTTTTGCAATTGTGTGCCTTTTGCAAATGTGTGTCGTTTTTGCATTTTGTGTGCCTTTTGCATTTTGTGTGCCTTTTGCAATTGTGTGGCTAATTAAATGTGTGGCTATTGAAATGTGTGGCAATTGAAATGTGTGCCTTTTGCAACTGTGCTTTTGCAACTGTGCCTTTTGCAACTGGAAGGAATAAACGGTTTATTAGGTCTGACCGTGTTTACTGCAAAAGTCCCACTCATTTCGTGATTTCAGCGCAGTGGACAGGTCACACTGATTGCATCATTTCTGGTGGGTGCAGAGGTCATGCTGAACGTGGAAGTGTTGCTGACTGTGGAAGGCTCAAAGTGGATACGCCGCGCTCAGTTGTTTGAGTATTCAAAAAAGTTTACTGCCATATGTATGGTATGTGTGTGTGTGTGAGTGTGTCCTTGTGTGTGTGTGTGTGTGTAAGTGTCTGTGTGTGTATCTGTCTGTGTGTGTGTCTGTATGTGTCTGTGAGTGCGTGTTTGTGTGAGTGCGTGTGTGTGTCGGTCTGTGTGTGTGAGTGTCTGTGTGTGTCTGTGTGTGAGTGTGAGTGTCTGTGTGTGTGAGTATCTGTGTGTGTGTGAGTGTATGTGTGTGCACTCTGCTTGAAATGCTGTGAAATTGGATTTGCTGCCCTGCACTCCGCTTGGAGTGCTGTGAGGTTGGACTTGCTGCTTGCACTCTGCTTGGAGTGCTGTGAGGTTGGACTTGTGGCCTGCACTCCATTTCAAGTGCTGTGAGATTGGATTTACAGGCCTGCACTGAATTTTGACTTTTGAGGTAAATTCTCAGATTTTCTTTGTTAAAATTTGACCGTTCAATCTCTCTATATTAAAATTGTCTTTTTTTTAAAAATATCGACAGCAAAGAGACATAAAGAGGCAGTGAGCAGCAGAACACAACAATGGACACAACAAGAAAGAACTCAATAAATCTCATCTTTAACATTTAAATTGTTGCTGTATTTTAAGAGTAATTCACATTTTCAACTTTAATAAATCCTTTTTACACTTGCCGTGCCTGCGTGTTCTTCATCACAATGAGAACCTAATAGGCACGAATGGCTGTGCTGTCGGAGAGCCACTAACAGCGCATAAGGCCGAGGTTGAGGGGAGATGGACTGAATGCGTGGGGGAGCGGGGAATGTCAAGGAGCAGAGTGCGGGGGTGAAGGGAGGAGGGGTGACTGAGTGAACTGCCACCACACCAGCCATGAGTAACTGGACTGCCAGCCCACCAGCCATGTGTAAGTGAACTGCCAGCCCACCAGCTGTAAGTGATAGAAGTGCCAGCCCACCAGCCATGACTTAGTGAACTGCCAGCCCAACAGCCATGACTCACTGAACTGCAAGTCCAAGAATCCATTCAGTCCACAATGTCAATACTAGCCCTCTGGAAACCAGTCCCTTCAGCGCACAACACCCATACTAGCGTTCCAGGGATCCACGCAAGGATAGACTTTCCTCCTTCATTGCTGTGATCTGTAAAAAAATATGAAAATGTCTAAAATTGATTGTCCACCCTCTCTCCCTTCTCTATCACACAGTCTGTCACTGGTTTTCGGCAGAATTTCAGGCAGGTTCTGAGTTGCCAGCCCACCAGGCCTGAGTTACTGAGCTGCCAGCCTGCCATGCCTGAATGACTGAGCTGCCTGGCCTGAGTGACTGAGGTGCCTGGCCGGAGTGACTGGGCTGCCAGGCCTGAGTGACTGAGCTGCCAGGCCTGAATGACTGAGCCGCCAGGCCTGAGTGACTGAGCCGCCTGTCCTGAGTGACTGAGCCTCCTGGCCTGAGTGACTGAGCCGCCTGGCCTGAGTGACTGAGCTGCCAGGCCTGAGTGACTGAGCTGCCTGGCCTGAGTGACTGAGCCGCCTGGCCTGAGTGACTGAGCCGCCTGGCCCCAGTGACTGAGCCGCCTGGCCTGAGTGACTGAGCCTCCTGGCCTGAGTGACTGAGCCGCCTGTCCTGAGTGACTGAGCCTCCTAGCTTGAGTGACTGAACCGCCTGGCCCCAGTGACTGAGCCGCCTGGCCTGAGTGACTGAGCTGCCTGGCCTGAGTGACTGAGCTGCCAACCCTCCCGTGTGAAGCTGGGACCCAACGGGTCCCACTTAGTCTAGTTTCATGTTAGAATCCATTGGAGTTCAACTGCACAACCTGGGGATAGCTGAGGAAATTGCTCTTTGACATAGGACTAATTATCAACACTTTACCAGACAAAGTCAATTTCACACAGATTATCAGCATTTTTACCATCATATCAATGGCTGAATGAAGGTGATCCTCTTGGAATTGGTGCTTTGCAGCATTCTTCTTTGAATTGATTCTCTGCACTATAACCCCAACTAAGAAAAATGGCAGAAATCTTTGGGAAGAGCTGGAATTACGTTTTCCTGATATTTGCGAAAATGAAAGTAGGTATGGAGGTTACCAACCGCAACAAATTATAAGAGTGTCTGCCAAAGATGTTATATCGTATGCAATGTTCTTTGCAGAATTTTCACATCTTACATTGTTCCCTGAAAACTGCAGCCAGTTCCATCTCACAGACACATTGGCCTAAGTCGAAAATATCTGAACACAAGGACACCAGCTGGGAAATTTAACTCATTTCATTATCATTGTAGTTCTAGGCCTGTGACTACCAACAGAAGAATGAGAGTACTTAAAGAAATGGATACAATCTGTCACTGGAAATCACAAGTAAATGCATGCTGCCTTATAGTCAAGTGTAACCCTGCACGCAGTAGAATGTGATATATTTCTCAATCAGAATGGATGACAGTTTGGGGCTGTTCCCTCTCGATCACCACACTCAAAATTCTTTTCCCAGCAAAGTAAGAGAACAATTTAGAACATCTTGTATTATAAGGATTTCACTTCACTTAATTGAACCAAAAAATAATACACGCAGTAATAACTAGCTTTCACGTGTAAGCAGTATTAACAGCCTACAGTACTGTTTTTGTCAATGTAAATATACAGTATGCTTGGGTTAAAGTCAATCTAAGTATTCTACTTTGCTCATCATCAGTAATTGGAAGACAGAGAGTAGGTAACGTATCCAGGAAGCATATTCTTCACTCTGTTCTCCCAGCTCATCTCTTGCAAGACATTCTTGCCATAGTGGGAGTACAGAGAAGGTTCACCAGACTGATTCCTGGGATATCAGGACTTTCATATGAAGAAAGACTGGATAGACTTGGCTTGTACTCGCTAGAATTTAGAAGATTGAGGGGGGATCTTATAGAAACTTACAAAATTCTTAAGGGGTTGGACAGGCTAGATGCAGGAAGATTATTCCCGATGTTGGGAAGTCCAGAACAAGGGGGTCACAGTTTAAGGATAAGGGGGAAGTCTTTTAACATTTTTCACACAGAGAGTGGTGAGTCTCTGGAATTCTCTGCCACAGAAAGTAGTTGAGGCCAGTTCATTGGCTATATTTAAGAGGGAGTTAGATGTGGCCCTTGTGGCTAAGGGGATCAGGGGGTATGGAGAGAAGGCAGGTACGGGATACTGAGTTGGATGACCAGCCATGATCATATTGAATGGCGGTGCAGGCTCGAAGGGCCGAATGGCCTACTCCTGCACCTATTTTCTATGTTTCTATGTTATTCATCACAAAAGAGGCTTAGCTGATGATAATGACACTGAGAAATGATGTGTTTTGCATTGACTCACTGATTGCCTATTTCTGAGAATCTTACAATTGATATATTACGGGGCGTGGGGGAGAGAACAAAGGAGGACCCAATGCGGGATACTTTGTAACTTTGTCAGCGCCGTTTCTGTGGTGACGATTGCATACATTGGCTATGCAAGCAAAGAATTTCACTGTAACTTGTCACATGTGACAATAAACTATTCCATTCCATTCCTTACTTGTTGGAATTGATAACAGCTTTGTTGATTAAATCCAATTGATTTTTATAGAAAAAATGCATTCAAATATAAAAACCGCAATACTCCTGTAGGATATCTATCTATTTATTATATATTAAAACTGTGTGTGTGTGTGTGTGTGTGTGTGTGTGTGTGTGTGTGTGTGTGTGTGTGTGTGTGTGTGTGTGTGTGTGTGTGTGTGTGTGTGTTTCTGGCTGGGGTGTATTTGTTGGGTGCCAGATTCGGCCTTTGATTCCATGCTACTCCCAGCACTCCGTCATGAAACTCTGTCATTGTTTTCCATGTCGCTAGCTCATTCACTTTTACATCCGAGTTTGCTCTCCTCAAAACATTTTTTCTTTTATGTACCCATTTTTTAATAAAATCCTACACCCCCCCCCCCCACTCACTCATTTTGTCGCCTCCTGCTGGCCACGACCATAACGGCTGCTGACGCCCGCCTTGCTCCAAAAACGGCGACATTTTGTTGAGGGCGCTGATGGTCGTTTGGTTGACGCGTGCTCCGCTGCCCGATCGCTTGCTCCTCTCCTCCCCTCCTCCCTAATCTACACTCCCCTTCTTCCTCTCCCCCCCCCCCCCCCCCCCACTCGAGGCCTGAAATCCTGCAGGCTGGAGCCTCCCCCGTCCCTCCTGCTGCCAGTAGCGTCGCTCGCAAGGCCTTTGAAAATAACACGCTCTCACTAGAGAGCGACTGATTATTGCGCTCAAAACCAGCCCTCACCTCTGACGACGCGCAACCCCACTCCTCAAATTCTCCCCACTCCCTCTCGCCCATGCCGCTCCCTCTCTGCCCCTCATGCTCCCTCTCCCCCTTCTCTCCCCCTCCTTCCCACCATTCATCTCCCCCTCACCCCCCCTCCTCTCCCATGTCTCTCCCCCCCTCTCTCTCTCCCCATCCACCCTCCCCTCCGCTCCCTCCTCATGGACTTCTCTCCACCACCGACCACTTCCTCTCCTACCTCCTCCCCCTCCCCATTCTGCCCCCCTGTCTCCCCTTTCTCCCCCCTTTCTCCCTTCTCCCCCCCCCCCCCCTTCTCTCGATCGGCTAGCACCATCCTCGCTCGGCTCCGGGAGCAGAGCCTGGGCCTGGAGCAGAGCCTGGAGCTGTATTGAGGCGCCCAAACCCGGGGTTTGGGATAGGGCCATGACCGGGCCAAAAGAAGCCTCCCACGCCTGCCAGCAGTCTCTCTGTCTCTGCACTCTCTCTGTCTCTGCCCTCTCTGTCTCTCTCTCTGTCTCTCTCTCCATCTTTCTGTCTCTCTGTCTCACTCTCTCTGTGTGTCTCTCTCTCTCCCCCTCTCTGCCCCTCTCTCTGCTGCCCCCCTCCCCCCCCAATAAAACAGACCTGGAATTGGAAATGGCTGAGGCTGAGGCTCACTCTGAGGCCGACGCTGCTGGGCGGCCGTACCCCTCTCCTCCCTCGCTTCTCTCCCCTCCCCCCCACCCACCCCTTCGCTCTTCCCATCCATACCCCCCTCTCACCCCATACCCTCCTCCCCCTCCCTTTCCCCAACTCTCACCCTCCTGTCCCCCCCACCTCTCCCCCTCCCTTCCCCCACCTCTTCCCCTCTCTGTCCTCCCCTCCCCCCTCCCTCTCCCCCTCACCCCCTCCCTCTCCCTCTCCGACCCTCTCCCTCCCTCTCCCCCTCCCTCTCTCCCCTTCCCTCTCCCTCCCCCCCCCCTCCCCCCCCCCCTCCCTCCCTCCCCCCCTCCCTCCTCCATCCCCCTCCCTCCATCTCCCTCTCCCCTCCCTCTCTCCCCCCTCCCTCTCTCTCCCCCCTCCCTTCCTCTCTCTCCCACCTCCCTCCCTCTCTCCCCCCCTCCCTCCCCTCTCCGCCCCCCCTCTACCGCACATTCCAGGAACAGACCCAATGGCTCTGCACTTGGTCTAGTATACTTTTAAAACTGTGTGTGTGTGTGTGTGTGTGTGTGTGTGTGTGTGTGTGTGTGTGTGTGTGTGTGTGTGTGTTTGTGTGTGTGGATGTGTGTGTGTCATTATGCATGTGAAACGAATTTCCTTGAAAACCAGACGCAAAAACGCGGGGATTTTCGGTAGGGATTTAACTTAAAATTTCATAAATGCACTCCTCTCTACATTTGGTCAATTATTTCCCCAGATTTTGAATAAAATTGTTCACAAAACATAAAAAAAAATTAAAATCAAACCGCTGCATGAGTCAGTGCCACCTCACAGATGTCCAATCACAATGGATCTAATTTACATATATGACATCACAATGGGACAGGTGTGGGAGATCTCTCCTCCTCCCTCCCTCCCTTTCACAATGCCTTTGCTCTTGGCCAACTGGCCCCGCCCAGTCCTGCCCCCACCCCCAGCATGCCTGGTGGCCCCACCCACTGACCTCACAATGACTTTGCACCAGGCTCAACTGGCCACGCCCGGCCCTGCCCCCACAGCCTGCCTGGTGGCCCCGCCCCGCCCCGCCCCCCCAGCCTGTCTGGTGGCCCCAACCCCCGAGCTGCCAGGTTGTAGATTCCATTGGTTTTCATTGAATTTAATTTAATTATTTTTCACTTAACATCACTAATACTTAACATTAACTTTTAATTTCATAGTTAAAAAGCTTAGATCGGACCCGCTGTGTGTGTGTGGAGGGGGAGAGGGGAGGTGGGGGTTGGTTAGAGGGGGGGAGGGGGGAATTGGTTAAAGGGAGGGGGGAGGTGGTTAGAGGGGGGGTGGTTAGTGTGTGTGTGTGATGTGGCAGGCTCCTCCCCTGAATTCCATAGAGCTGCCGACAGCTTTCGTGCATGAGACGCGCACGCTTCATTTCCAGAACATTCTGAACGCGTGACGCACTGTTGCATTTCCCTCTCTCTGTCTGTCCCCCTCTCTCTCCCCCATCGCTCTCTCCCCCCCCCCTCTCTCTCCCCCCTCTCTCTCTCCTCTCCCCAACCTCCCTGTCCTCCCCCACCCTCCCTGCCCTAAACCCCCTTCCCCCTCCCCTCCACCCCTCCCCTAGCCCCTTCGCTCCATCCCATCCCCCCCCTCCCTCTCCCCTCCCTCCTCCCCCTCCCTTCCCCCCCACCTCTCCCCCTCCCTTCCCCTCCCTCTCCCCCTTACCCTTCCCCCCTCAGCCCCCCTCGCTCCCTCTCTCTCCTCCCCTCTCCCTGTTCTCCCATCTCTCTCACCCCTCCTCCCCCCCTCACCCAACCTCCCTCTCCTCCTCCCCTCAACCCCCCTCTCCCTCTGTCTCTTGCCCTTCTGTCTCTGCCCCTTTCTCTCTGTCTCTCCCCATTCTCTCTCTGCCCTCACGCTCTACCCCCCCCCCCCTCCCTCTCTAGATGTGCCTGCGAGTTGGGGGCTATGCATCACTGGATAGGGCGGTTATGGGGTAAAAGGAGCAAATTAATAATATTAATATAATATCAAGGGGGGTAGTTATCCTGTGTGTGGGGGGGTAGTTAGTGTGTGTGACGCCGCATGCCACCCCCCCCCCCACCCCACCTCCTCCCCCGCAACCACACTTTGGGGGAACAGACCCAACGGGTTTGCACTTGGTCTAGTATTTAATGAAGCCATCATCTACCTAAAGGCTCTCTTTATTTATTTTGTCTTTGTTACATTGGTCTGGATCATTTAAGAAGGAACTGCAGATGCTGGAAAAATCGAAGGTAGACAAAAATGCTGGAGAAACTCAGCAGGTGAGGCAGCATCTATGGAGAGAAGGAATAGGCGATGATTCAGGCCGAAACCCTTTGTCATAATATCCCATTACTGCACATACTTTTTTGTAGCAGTATGGCTTCCAGTGCCTTGGAGGTTTCACTGTTACAGCCATTTCTGACAAGGAGCAAGCTATGATGGGTGATCTAACCTCAGGCAGTGAACCCTTCCCTTGGACCACCCTGACAGCCTGTTACATTATATATTACATTGTCTGCATTGACTTTTCAATTGTCTAAATAAGTGTACATTAATCAGAGATATATAGAGACAATTGGAATACATACAAATACAAATATAAGTAAAATTATTTTTAAAGAATTAAAAATATATATAAATTCAATGAGAAATACCTACAATGTATGCAAAACATTTGTAAAATTAAATTAAATAAGGTATAATCATGTAAAATTGAATTTTAAAAGAATACCTCAATGGAGACACAAGTAAGTGCAGATGTTGGAATTTTGCATAAAACACAAAGTGCTGGAGTATCTCAACAGGTCAGGCAGCATCATTAGAGGACAAGGAAAGGTGACATTATGGGTTCGAAGAAGGGTCCTGATCCAAAACTTCGGCTATCCATGTCCTCCTGAGATGCTGCCTGACCCGCTGATTTACTCCAGCACCTTATGTCTGACTTTATTGACCATTTTAAAGACTGATCCCATTCAAATGAATAGGATTGCATTAGAAACACAAGCAGTGCTGAGGGGTCGGATACATAATATGCCCAGGCTCTCAATACAGTACCTTGTGAGACTATTCCTTGACCTAGTGCTGACAGAAAAATAATGAAAATGCTGTAACGAGCACTGAGTTTCTATAACGCACAATCCAGCCCAATGCTTCTATTACTACTTTCATTATATTAAACAAATCAAAATAAATACTTCTTTGACCTAAATAAAATAATTCAAAAATAAATATTCAACTGATAGCTTAGCTTCATAGTGAGGATTATGTATTAGATATTTTCCAAATTTATTTACGTAATCTTAAATTGTTATTAACTAACATTTGTTCAACTCAACAAAAGTATCTTCTC
Organism: Amblyraja radiata; assembly: GCF_010909765.2. Lineage (NCBI taxonomy): Eukaryota > Metazoa > Chordata > Chondrichthyes > Rajiformes > Rajidae > Amblyraja > Amblyraja radiata. Next base: position 40,019,545 of record NC_045956.1, on the reverse strand, counting down.
CAACATTGAACTGAATCAGTTTTCCTGATGTTACATATACTGTAATACAATTACTTAGCTCTAACACCTTTGACATGTATCTATTTTATAAATAACACAGGGCTATTCCAACGCCACTACTTATTTATCTGCATTTTAACAACATCTAATCACACCACATAAGATTTAGTATTACCTATGACCACAAAACAGAAAGTAACATTCCTCACTGCCATTAATCCATTTCATTAGATAAAAGGTTTCAGTTTGTAGCTTAATGGTAATAGTGGATAATGCATCAAATCAGAGACATTATTTCACTTAACAAATGGAAAACAAACCATTGGACCTTTTAACTTCAGTTTCTGTTAATATTTATATTCTTCCTTCAGAGGTAAAACCTTCACCTTCAAAGTTTCCTCCTTGCTGCTCTTTGTTCAATACTAGATAAACACGCTGGGTGCAATTTTGTTTTGATGAGACATTAAAAATTAAGAGACAGCAAATTTGTCACTATTTTTTCACAGTCAATGGTTAAAAGAAAGAAATACAATTGAGTAAACCTGAAGCCATACTTGAGAGCATACATAACCTTAAATAAGCAAAGCAAAGAGCCTGTCACCTACCAAATTATCCACTTCCCTTTGGGGATTCCGCTGTGGTGGATGTTTATGTTAATTTTTATTTTATGTGGCTGTGTGTCTTGTTGCTTATTACGTAGTATGGCTGTATGGTACGCAAATTCCACCTTAATTGGTAAATGTGCCAATTAAATTGAATCTTGAACCTGGAATCTTCAGACACCTCCTGCCGATCAGTAGAGGAGTATGTGATTCTAATATTAACTGTTTCAGAAACCAAAAAGCAGTAGTGGAAGCAAAATTCTTTGATCTGAAGAAACTAAGAAGATTTTTAATTTTGCTAAGACTTACAATTGATCTTCATCTCAACTGATGTAAAGTTATCGCACAGTCCCTTTTCTACACAATCGATGAATAGCAGTGAGGAGCATAGTTGCTATACTTAGACTAATGTTGATGGTAAATCCGAATGATAAGAATCAAATCATTTGTTCTCTCCAGATAACAAATCAGAGATCAACTTGGAGCCTTCTCAGTCTTGGGCAATGCATTTAAACGGCATACTCTTAGAGATGTTGTTTACTTTAATTTTCTTTATTTTTGGTGATATTTTTACATCTTGAGAGAAGACAAGGGCATTATTTACTGCTGATCTATAATTACACAACAAAGTATTGGGGAACCACCTATGTACAAAAAGGATGGGTTGCACCTGTAAAAAAAGGATGGGTTGCACTTGAACCCGAGGGATTTGAGTATAGGAGCAGGGAGGTTCTACTGCAGTTGTACAGGGTCTTGGTGAGACCACACCTGGAGTATTGCGTACAGTTTTGGTCTCCAAATCTGAGGAAGGACATTATTGCCATAGAGGGAGTGCAGAGAAGGTTCACCAGACTGATTCCTGGGATGTCAGGACTGTCTTATGAAGAAAGACTGGATAGACTTGGTTTATACTCTCTAGAATTTAGGAGATTGAGAGGGGATCTTATAGAAACTTACAAAATTCTTAAGGGGTTGGACAGGCTAGATGCAGGAAGATTGCTCCCGATGTTGGGGAAGTCCAGGACAAGGGGTCACAGCTTAAGGATAAGGGGGAAATCCTTTAAAACCGAGATGAGAAGAACTTTTTTCACACAGAGAGTGGTGAATCTCTGGAACTCTCTGCCACAGAGGGTAGTCGAGGCCAGTTCATTGGCTATATTTAAGAGGGAGTTAGATGTGGCCCTTGTGGCTAAGGGGATCAGAGGGTATGGAGAGAAGGCAGGTACGGGATACTGAGTTGGATGATCAGCCATGATCATATTGAATGGCGGTGCAGGCTCGAAGGGCCGAATGGCCTACCCTTGCACCTAATTTCTATGTTTCTATTTTTCTATATCCTGGCGGGGAGATTTGCAAAGGCTACTGGGGAGACTTTAAACTAGAACGGTTGGGGGGAGGGACTCAAATAGAGAAAGCTAGTAGACAGTGTGTGAGGCAGGAGGCAGAGAAGGGAAGCACTCAGACCCAACATGTAGGGGGGAAAGATGAAAACAATGATAAACAGAGAATAAGAGGTGGTGGGGTTCTTAAATGTGTGAGCAGAGAGACAGAGGGGTGTAAAATGGGGCTAGAAGCAATAGGTAGCAAGGTGAAAAGTAAAAGTGGCAGGCAGACAAATCCAGGGAAAAAATCAAAAACGGCCACTTTTCAACATAATTGTATAAGGGGTAAGAGCGTTGTAAAAACAAGCCTGAAGGCTTTGTGTCTCAAGGCAAGGAGCATTCATAATAAGGTGGATGAGTTGAATGTGCAGATAGCTATTAATGATTATGATATAGTTGGGATCACGGAGACATGGCTCCAGGGTGACCAAGGCTGGGAGCTGAACATCCAGGGATATTCAATATTCAGGAGGGATAGACAGAAAGGAAAAGGAGGTGGGGTAGCATTGCTGGTTAGAGAGGAGATTAACGCAATGGAAAGGAAGGACATTAGCTTGGAGGATGTGGAATCGATATGGGTAGAGCTGCGAAACACTAAGGGGCAGAAAACGCGAGTGGGTGTTGTGTACAGGCCACCTAATAGTAGTAGTGAAGTTGGGGATGGCATCAAACAGGAAATTAGAAATGTGTGCAACAAAGGTAAAACAGTTATAATGGGTGACTTCAATCTACATATAGATTGGGTGAATCAAATTGGCAGGGGTGCTGAGGAAGAGGATTTCTTGGAATGTATGCGGGATTGTTTGTAAACCAACAAGAGGAAACAACGAGAGAGCAGGCTATTCTAGACTGGGTATTGAGTAATGAGGAAGGGTTAGTTAGCAGTCTTGTTGTGCGTGCCCCCTTGGGCAAGAGTGACCATAATATGGTTGAGTTATTCATTAGGATGGAGAGTGACATTGTTAATTCAGAAACAATGGTTCTGAACTTAAAGAAAGGTTATTTTGAGGGTATGAGACGTGAATTGGCCAAGATTGACAGGCAATTAATTCTTAAAGGGTTGACGGTGGATATACAATGGAACCATATAACCATATAACCATATAACAATTACAGCACGGAAACAGGCCATCTCGACCCTTCTAGTCCGTGCCGAACACATAATCTCCTCTAGTCCCATATACCTGCGCTCAGACCATAACCCTCCATTCCTTTCCCATCCATATAACTATCCAATTTATTTTTAAATGATAAAAACGAACCTGCCTCCACCACCTTCCCTGGAAGCTCATTCCACACAGCTACCACTCTCTGAGTAAAGAAGTTCCCCCTCATGTTACCCCTAAACTTCAGTCCCTTAATTCTCAAGTCATGTCCCCTTGTTTGAATCTTCCCTATTCTCAGTGGGAAAAGCTTTTCCACGTCAACTCTGTCTATCCCTCTCATCATTTTAAAAACCTCTATCAAGTCCCCCCTTAACCTTCTGCGCTCCAAAGAATAAAGCCCTAACTTGTTCAACCTTTCTCTGTAACTTAGTTGCTGAAACCCAGGCAACATTCTAGTAAATCTCCTCTGTACTCTCTCTATTTTGTGACATCCTTCCTATAATTAGGCGACCAAAATTGTACACCATACTCCAGAATTGGCCTCACCAATGCCTTGTACAATTTTAACATTACATCCCAACTTCTATACTCAATGCTCTGATTTATAAAGGCCAGCACACCAAAAGCTTTCTTTACCACCCTATCTACATGAGATTCCACTTTCAGGGAATTGTGCACAGTTATTCCCAGATCCATCTGTTCACCTACATTCTTCAATTCCCTACCATTTACCATGTAAGTCCTATTTTGATTTGTCCTGCCAAGATGTAGCACCTCACACTTATCAGCATTAAACTCCATCTGCCATCTTTCAGCCCACTCTTCCAACTGGCATAAATCTCTCTGTAGACTTTGAAACTCTACTTCATTACCCGCAACCCCACCTATCTTAGTATCATCTGCATACTTACTAATCCAATTTACCACGCCATCGTCCAGATCATTGATGTACATGACAAACAACAGTGGACCCAACACAGATCCCTGTGGCACCCCACTCGTCACTGGCCTCCAACCTGACAAACAACCATCCACCATTACTCTCTGGCATCTCCCATTCAGCCACTGTTGAATCCATCTTGCTACTCCACCATTAATACCCAACCATTGGACCTTCTTAACCAACCTTCCATGAGGAACCTTGTCAAACTGAATTCCATATACACAACATCTACTGCTTTACCCTCATCAATTTCCCGAGTAACATCTTCAAAAAATTCAAATTGATCAGTTAAACATGACCTTCCAGGCACAAATCCATGTTGACTGTTCCTAATCAGACCCTGTTTATCCAGATGCTTATATATATTATCTCTAAGTATTCTTTCCATAAATTTGCCCACCACTGACGTCAAACTAACAGGTCTATAATTGCTAGGTTTACTCTTAGAAGGCATTTAAAGACTGCATGGATGAACTACAACAATTGTTCATCCCAGTTTGGCAAAGGAATAAATCAGGGAAGGTAGTGCATCCGTGGATAACAAGGGAAATCAGGGATAGTATCAAAGCAAAAGATGAAGCGAACAAATTAGCCAGAAAAAGCAGCCTACCAGAGGACTGGGAGAAATTCAGAGACCAGCAGAGGAGGACAAAGGGCTTAATTAGGAAAGGGAAAATAGATTATGAAAGAAAACTGGCAGGGAACATAAAAACTGACTGCAAAAGTTTTATAGATATGTGAAGAGAAAGAGATTAGTTAAAACAAATGTAGGTCCCTTGCAGTCAGAAACAGGTGAATTGTCATGGGGAACAAGGATATGGCGGACCAATTGAATAACTACTTTGGTTCCGTCTTCACTAAGGAAGACATAAATAATCTGCCGGAAACGGCAGTGGTCAAAGCAGATGGAGGAACTGAGTGAAATCCAGGTTAGCCGGGAAGTGGTGTTAGGTAAATTGAATGGATTAGAGGCTGATAAATCCCCAGGGCCAGATAGGCTGCATCCCAGAGTACTTAAGGAAGTAGCTCCAGAAATAGGGGATGCATTAGTGATAATTTTTCAAAACTCTTTAGATTCTGGAGTAGTTCCTGAGGATTGGAGGGTAGCTAATGTAACCTCACTTTTTAAAAAGGGAGGGAGAGAGAAAACGGGGAATTACAGACCAGTTAGTCTAACATCGGTAGTGGGGAAACTGCTAGAGTCAGTTATTAAAGATGGGATAGCAGCACATCTGGAAAGTGGTGAAATAATTGGACAAAGTCAGCATGGATTTACAAAAGGTAAATCATGTCTGACGAATCTTATAGAATTTTTCGAGGATGTAACTAGTAGAGTGGATAGGGGAGAACCAGTGGATATGTTATATCTGGACTTTCAGAAGGCTTTCGACAAGGTCCCACATAAGAGATTAGTATACAAACTTAAAGCACACGGTATTGGGGGTTCAGTATTGATGTGGATAGAGAACTGGCTGGCAAACAGGAAGCAAAGAGTAGGAGTAAACGGGTCATTTTCACAATGGCAGGCAGTGACTAGTGGGGTGCCGCAAGGCTCAGTGCTGGGACCCCAGCTATTTACAATATATATTAATGATTTGGACGAGGGAATTGAATGCAACATCTTCAAGTTTGCGGATGACACTAAGCTGGGGGGCAGTGTTAGCTGTGAGGAGGATGCTAGGAGGCTGCAAGGTGACTTGGATAGGTTGGGTGAGTGGGCAAATGTATGGCAGATGCAGTATAATGTGGATAAATGTGAGGTTATCCACTTTGGTGGCAAAAACAGGAAAGCAGAGTATTATCTAAATGGTGGCCGATTAGGAAAAGGGGAGATGCAACGAGACCTGGGTGTCATGGTACACCAATCATTGAAAGTAGGCATGCAGGTGCAGCAGGCAGTGAAGTTAGCAAATGGGATGTTAGCATTCATAGCAAAAGGATTTGAGTATAGGAGCAGGGAGGCTCTACTGCAGTGCGACCACACCTGGAGTATTGCATACAGTTTTGGTCTCCAAATCTGTGGAAGGACATTATTGCCATAGAGGGAGTGCAAAGAAGGTTCACCAGACTGATTCCTGGGATGTAAGGACATATGAAGAAAGACTGGATAGATCGGCTTGTACTCGCTAGAATTTAGGAGATTGAGGGGGGATCTTATAGAAACTTACAAAATTCTTAAGGGGTTGGACAGGCTAGATGCAGGAAGGTTGTTCCCGATGTTGGGGAAGTCCAGGACAAGGGGTCACAGCTTCAGGATAGAGGGGAAATCCTTTAAGACGGAGATGAGAAAAACATTTTTCACACAGAGAGTGGTGAATCTCTGGAACTCTCTGCCACAGAAGGTAGTTGAGGCCAGTTCATTGGCTATATTTATCGGGAGTTAGATGTGGCCATTGTGAATAAAGGGATCAGGGGGTATGGAGAGAAGGCAGGTACGGGACACTGTGTTGGATGATCAGCCATGATCATCCACATGTTTGAATGGTGCACTGACTGGCTGACATTTTACAATTTCGGTGTACATGGTTCATGTTACAATGACAATAAAGAAACTATTCTATTCTATTCTATTCTATTCTATTCTATATCATATTGAATGGCGGTGCAGGCTCAAAGGGCCGAATGGCCTACTCCTGCACCTATTTTCTATGTTTCTATGTGAAGCACTGCAATCCCATGCATTTAAAATAATCATACAATTTTGTTAGGTAGGAAGGGATAGCACTTTGAACCAACAAAATGAGGAACTGGTGATAAAATTCCAAGTCAAGACAGCGTGTAATTTGGAAAGGAACTTAATGATGTGTCTGCTGCCTACAATATATCTTTCTAGATGACCGAGGTCATACGCTTGTACCATCATTAAGAGATGAGTGAAAGGATCATGTTGCAATGTGATAACATGTCACGATTCCTAAATTTGTGGGCTGGACTAATGTGCATTAAGTTGATCAGGTCGGGTGAAGAACAGTGGTAGGAAGCTTGGGTGAAGCGTAAACACTAACATGTATCTTTTGGATTGAGTGACTTGCTTCTGAGCTATAAATATTTCATCACTGTAATGCATTCCCAAAAGAGAGAAACACTGATCCTCCAGATGACTTTAAAACCATGGTGGGAATAGACACAACACTGCAACAAGGTGTGATCAGCAAGGAAGGAGCTGAGAAGGTTAAATCTACCAGGATCCACCTCTTGGCAAAAGGCTTGGAGAATTGCCAAATCATAACAAACATCCTCCTTTGTCAGTCTGACAAACACAAAGTCCACAGCTTACCGACACAGCCCTGCCCACCATCACGAAGTGACTCTTAAGGGCCTGTCCCACTTACGTGTCCTTGGCACGCAAATTACGCGACCTCATGGTCGCGTTGAGGCGCACGGGCATCGTAAGACCGCGCGGGGCCGGTCCCACTGAGAATCGCGGAGGGGTATGTAGTTGTGCGCGACATCGCGCGGGGCTCCGAAATTTTTGTGGCAAACAAAATCTTTGTGCGCCAACAGCCTGTCGCGTAACTGACAACCAAAGTGGGACAGGCCCAAGACCCTGGCACGATGCAACGTCTCACCTTCAACAGCAGCAGAAGCAGGCAAACGATCGCCGAGCTCGGCCTGGGGCTCACGGCCGATGCGGTCCGGATCTGCCCCCACTTCTACTCCCAGAGCGGGGCCAGGAGAGGAGCTGTTCTGCTGGCGGGGAGGATTTGAAGAACTTTTCGGAAGGATTTGTTTAGCGGGGAGAAACAAAAGCAGTCAGACTTTGCAGTTCAGAGCTTTGTCGATCTGCAGAGACTTTCTTTGTTCAAAGATTCCTCTAATTAGTGAGGATTTGTCCGTGTATCTGGAAAGTCGTAGGAGCGCCCTGTGGTTGGCGGGAGGCCAAGTTACACTTGTACAAGTCAGAGCTGAGTCTGGGTTTGTGTCAGTAACATCGGAAAGCTCCCTCCTACACCGACTTGCCCGGTCCAGGTGTGCTGGGTAAGAACGGCAACAGTGCCTTGGATTTCGTTGAAGCCGGGGAGGCGCTGGAGACCTGGGGAAGAAGCCTCCGGAAGCTCCATTTTTAACGAAGGGGAGGATTGACACGGACATTCCTATCTTATCAGAAGGAGACTGCTTCTGTTGCTTGCCAAGAAAGCCTTCACAGGACTATTTAACTGCTGCAAAAGAGTGGAGGTGCAGCAACAGCAGAAAGACTGCTTGGATTATAAAGTACTGATACTTTGTGTGTTGTGCCACGCCCTAAAGATGGCGGCCCCTCAGAGTTATGCAGCTGTCGCACGGTCGACAGTCTCGGAGACTGAGGGTCCACGAGTTGATGGGGCGCACAAATGGTGTAAAAATGTACATGCAGAGCAACCTGCCCTTCAAGGCCTTTCTATATGCGCTGGGTGAGACTGTTAGCAAGAAAGCCATAGTCTCGGGCGCGGTGGTCAGTGGGAAGGTTGTTGTTCTACTAAAGACTGAACAGGCGGTGGCTCCGGCTCTGGAAAGGGGGGTAACAGCAGGCGGGAATTTCGCCGTGGTGGACCCATGGGGGGGGTCCCGTTTTGCCGGTCATTCTGTCCAACGTTCCCACTTTTGTTCCGGATGCGCTCCTGATCCCACATGTAAGGAAGCTGGGGGAGGTGCGGTCAGGGCTCACCAAACTGTTGTACAGGTTTGACGATCCTGAGATGCAACATATATATACGTTCAAGCGTCGCGTGTATATACAGTTGGCACAGGGGACGGACACGGAGGGGAGTTTTGAGGTGGAGATGGATGATTTCTCCTATCGCGTGTTCTGGATCGCGGGCCAAGTGCGTTGTCACGCTTGCAAAAAGGTGGGGCATTTTTGCAGAATTGTCCCAGGACCCGGGCTGCCAGTTCCACCACGATGGCACGGGAAAGCACTACTCGTCCATCTGGGGCTGCTGGTTTTACCACGGTGGCCCGTGAAGGCTTTACTCCCCTACCCCCAACCCCTATCCCCCCACCACCCCCATGTCCCGTACCTGTGGCGGTGGATGTCGGAGAAGTGGGTGGGGTGGATGGGAAGGTTTGGGAGCATCAGAGGGGGAGGAAAGTCAAGAAAAAGAAGAAACATCTCCAGGCGGGTCCCCTAGAAGATGATCACCTCCAAGCGGGACCCCTGGCAGCAGATAATTTTGTGCTCGCCTCTGAGATAGATGGTAGTGCGGAGGTAGAGGCTTCTGAAATGGAGCTCACCGTACCACCGCACGCCAGTGGTTGGAAGAGGAGGAAGCATGGGTCCTCCGATACAGAGAAGGGCCCTGAAGGTCAGGGGCAACCTGAAGGGGAGCCTTCCCCCTCTGTTAAGGTGGAGAACCCAGGGCACGCTTCCTCTGAGGGGGAGGATGCCTCTGTAGGTCAGGGACCACCTGAGAGTGTCGATATATTACTCTTGGGGGCTGTTCCCCCAGAGAACGCGTCTGCTAGCTTACTCGATGACCAGGGGTAGCCTGAAGGGGAGGACTTGGGTGAGGGGGTGGGTCCCCAACATGAGCTCCCTGTTGAGGCTACAAGCCCAGTTGAGGGGTGTGATGCCCCACTGGTTGAGGGAGCAGGGGAGACTCCAGTAACATCGGCCCCTGAGGGCTACACTGGGGCGATTCACCTGGTGGAGGGGGACGGGGACTCTCTGGGTGACGGTGCAGGGGCGGGTACCCTGGGTGAGGAGGAGGGTAAGATTGTTTCGGATCGTGTCCTTCGGTCGGACTCCAGACAGGCCCGCTTACAGCAAGGCCGGAGACTTGGTCCGACTTCACTTAGCAATGTTATAAAATTTTGAGATTTTAAAAATCAAGTCTGTAATTTATCCCATCAGATAAAGCATAAAAATAAGTTTAATTTGACATCTAATTCACTTTCATATCTCAAGTATTTAAAAAGTTATGGCCATTTTCATACTCGGAAATGAGCATCTTGTTCCCTATTGATTTTCTATGGACATAACAAAAAAGTTGTGATCGTGAACAGTCAAAAGCCCATAACTTTCTTAAAAATTAAGAGAACTGAATGAAATTTTCAGTTATCATAGATTGAAGCATTCTGAAACAAATATAAAATAATCTTACTTGGATGACCTGAAATTAAAGCATATAATTAGTTAGTTACCTAATTGTAGCTAATTTCAGACTTCAATTACTAGATCTAAACATCTATCCATTTCTTAATAAATGATTAACATTTTTAAATAGCCTAAATGTCCAAATAATATTCACAAATAATTCACAATAAAACATGATTTTAAAATCTCATTTACATTAATTTATAGGCCAAATGGAAGGAATTTAGTGTTCAATTGCTGTAAATAAATGCCCATTTAAATCAGCTTTCTAGTGGGTCCCTGTGGAACGCGCTGGTTTAGAACGTTCACATTGCGGTAGATTTGTGCCTCAAATGCCGAGAAAAATACTGCGCGATATAATGGGGCCAAATTGAGCTACTCGCAATATTAAACTTTGTATAAAGGGATCTTTAGAAGCCCTTTTTAATGTAAAAATATACAACCTAACTTCTGCTATTTTCTTTATGAGACTCTGCGGTTGCTGGCGGTCGCGGGTTTAAAGATTGATTTTTAAACTACTATAACTATTATTCAAGGCCTTTAAACCTAATAATAGCTTTTGCGACGGGGTCTATCAGCGATTTTTCGTTAATAATTAACTAGGCTGAACATTTTCGATTGGAACAGCTTAGAGAAAATCGCGTTTTAAACCCGCCCCCTCTAAACGGCGCCAAAATCGCGCACAATCTCAGCAGCAGATCTTCAACGACGCTTCAGGTAGGCTTTGCAACATACCTACTTCACTGTTCCCAATCCGGTTACAGAGGGCGGTGGGAGTGTGCAGGAGACTGGCCAATTGTCAGATAGCTTGCCGCAGTCAGAGGCACTGGTACCTGCCCCTGTCACTGATCCTGGGGGTGGGATGGTGACAGAGGAGGGACTGTGTGATGTGGCTGAAATGCCCACCTCACAGGGAGGGGTGAGCGAGGCGGCTGAGAGTAGTAACCTTCCAGACTCGGACTCGGACATTGAGTGCGAGGAGGAGGGGTACGCGGAGTCCATCGACAGTGAGTTGACGGACTGCTCCACCCGCGGCCCCGTGTCTCGACTTGTCGAAGTCTGGGAACTTTGGAAGTTCTTAAAGGACACTAGAGGGCGTAGCAACAAGGTGGATTTGGCTGTCGACCGCTGGTCGGACCTGAGTGCGCCCATGCAGTCCATTTATGCCATCCTTCAGAAGAAGCGGAATGAGACGGGGCTAATAAGAAATGAGAGCCGCCAGTTCCAAGAGCTTTTTAAGGCCCTAAAGAGAGGGCAGAAGGTTAGGGGCGGCTCCAATCCTTCACCGGGGGCGGGTAAAAGATCTAGTGTACTTTCAAAATGAAGCTCACTATAGCCAGCCTGAATATCAATGGGGGCAGGGGGTCTCTCCGTAGGTTTCACCATCTCTCAGTGCTCAGGGATGGGAGGTATGCAGTGAGCTTCCTGCAGGAAACACACACTGTGGCTAGTGATGAACCCACCTGGCTCCTGGAGTGGGAAGGGGGGTCTACATGTGTCATCTCAGCTCTAATTCGAGTGGAGTGGCCTTCCTGTTGGCCCCGTCTTTCCAGCCAGAGATCTTCAAAGTGCAGGACATTGTACCAGGCCGTTTGCTGTATCTGGCCGTGCACTTGGATGGCGTGCCATGACACTTCATTAATGTGTACGCCCCCAAGATCGGCATAATGCAGACGCGCTTAACAAGGGAAGTGACCACATTGTTGAATGCTATCGACCGTGGGGAGTGTGTTTTCCTTGGGGGAGATTTTAATTGTGCCCACGAGGCAAGAGATCGCTCTGGCGTTCAGCGTGACCCGGGTGCAGTAAAGACTTTAAGGGAGATGGTGGACTCTTTTGAGCTGGTAGATGCTTGGCGGAATTTCTATCCTGACTCTATCACCTTCTCGTACAGGTTTGAGGGTGGTGGTTCCCGTATTGATCATTTATACGTGTCCAAGGCCTATGTCTCCTGTGTTTCGGTGGCCTCCATGCAGCCGGCACCATGCTCGGGCCATTGCCTGGTGCGAGTGGATTTTATCCCGATGCGCACACGGGCTGGGTCCGCGTACTTGCATTTTAATAGCCAGCTGTTGGAGGATCGCCGATTCCAGGATTCATTCAGGCAGTTCTGGGCGAAGTGGAGAGAAAGGCAGGGGTGTTTCCTTTCCCTAAGGCAGTGGTGGGACGTGGGGAAGGCCTACGTCCGTCTGTTTTGCCAGGACTATGCGAGGGGGTCGACCAAGGGGCGGGACTCCGAGATCGGACGGCTTGAGAGAGAGTTGCTCGACTCGGAGGCACGTCTGGATCAGACTGGTGGGGCTTCGTGTGAGTGGGAGGAATACCAGGAGAAGAAGGGAGCACTGAGGCACTTGCAGCTTAGGAGGTCCTGGGGTGCGTATGTGAGGTCGCGAGTCCAGATCTTGCATGATCTGGACCGCGACTCCCCCTTTTCCTTTTCTCTGGAGAAGGGGCGAGGAGCCCGCAGGCAGCTTGTTGAGTTGCTTGCAGATGATGGCTCCTCTGTCACAGATCCAGAGAGCATTGGTGCCTCGGTTCGGTCTTTCTACAGGACTCTGTTCTTGGCTGGCATATCGAGTGAGGAGGCGCAAGAGGTCCTGTGGGAGGGCTTACCCGCTGTGTGCAATGATGTGGCTGAACACCTGGATGATCCCCTAACTCTGGAGGAGTTGACTGGTGCCCTGCACCAGCTCAGGAGGGGCAAGTCCCCAGGGCTGGATGGGCTGACTGTGGAGTACCTCAGAGCCTTCTGGGATGTCCTGGGGGGTGACTATATGAAGGTCCTGGGGGGGGAGCCTGGCGACCGGGGAGATGCCTTTCTCGTGGCGCAGGTCAGTCGTTGTCCTGCTGCCCAAGAAGGGCGATCTCCGCCTTTTGAAGAACTGGTGCCCGGTCTCTCTCCTCAGCAAGGACTATAAAGTTTTTGCACGGGCATTGGCGAATCGCCTGGGTCCCGTGCTGTCCCAGGTGATCCACCCTGACCAATCGTACACAGTCCCGGGCCGGTCCATCCAGGACAATATCCATCTGGTCCGGGACCTGATCCATCTGTCCCAGGGGGCCGGTCAGTCGGTCGCCTTTCTCTCCCTCGACCAGGAGAAGGCGTTCGACAGGGTGGAGCATGATTACCTTCTGGGGACTCTGCAGGCGTTCGGATTTGGACTGCACTTTGTGGCCTGGGTCCGACTTTTATACACTGCTGCAGAATGCCTTGTAAGGTCAACGGCTCTTTGTTGGCCCCCATTCCCTTTGGGAGGGGGGTTCGGCAGGGATGTTGTAAAATGGCGGCGCACCTGAATGCAGCGGCTTTGCTCTCCCCCGTGTGGATGTTTTTGTTTTTGTCTGTTTTGTCCGTTTGTCTGTGGACCTGCGACTCGACATACAACCGGCAGGACCTTCTAAGGATTGGGACGTTGTGTAGCGAACTAGAGTTCGTAAGAAGCTCCCACAACGACTATATCCCACCAGAAATCACCCGCCCAGCGGAGTCCGAGTGGATCACCATACCGAACGGACGGTGCAGGAGGCGGCGCAGACAGAGGCGGCAGAAGCGCGGTTGTCGAGCCGGCATTCACACTAGGCTAAAGGAAGCTCCTTACAGACCAGCGCTACCCAGCGCTACCCCGCTCAGCAACAAGATGGACGAGCTGGAGCTGATCAATGAGGAAAACACAACTGTGCAAACCTGCTCGATTATGGTGGTAACTGAGACCTGGCTTTACGCTGGGATCCCGGACGAGGCCATCAGTCTGGTAGGTCGCACAGCACACCGGGCCGACAGGAGCAGTGACTCCGGTAAGAGCAGAGGAGGGGGGCTATGTATTTACTCCTATGACAAATGGTGCACAAATGTAAACGTTGTGGAGAGACATTGTTCACCAGACATGGAGTTTATTACATTGAAATGTCGACCCTTCTACCTGCCGCAGGAGTTCACAGCTGTCGTTATTCTGGCTGTTTATATTCCACCAAGCGCCAACGTCAAGCTAGCACTGAACACCCTGCTAGCATCAATCAACAAATTACAGACTGCGCACCCTGATGGGATTTTCATCGTGGCTGGAGACTTCAATCAGGCTAATCTAAAAACTGTCCTCCCTAAATTCCACCAGCATGTCACGTGTCCGACGAGAGGTCAAAATACACTGGATCACGTGTACAGCAACATTAAGGATGGATACAAAGCCTCCTCTCTCCCTCACCTCGGCCAGTCTGACCATCTATCACTCTTTCTCACCCCGGCATACAGACCTCTCATTATGAGAACCAAGCCCAGTATGTGAAACATAAAGACTTGGCCCGAGGGTGCTGCCGCCCAAATTCAGGACTGTTTTGAGCGCACCGAGTGGGATCTGTTTGCAAACCAGAACATACAAGAATACACATCCACAGTCATGTTCTATATACAGAACTGTATCAACAACGTCACTGTCGACAGGGAGGTCAGGTGCTATCCAAACAACAAACCATGGATGACCAGGGAGGTCAGGTGCTATCCAAACAACAAACCATGGATGACCAGGGATGTCAGGTGCTATCCAAATAACAAACCATGGATGACCAGGGATGTCAGGAAACTGCTGAGGGAACGCAACTCAGCCTTTAGATCTGGCAGTGATGAACTGTACAGCTCTGCCAGATCTAAACTAAAGAGAGCCATTAAAGAGGCAAAGACAGCCTATGGAAGAAGGTTAGAGGGGTATTTTAACGAGAGGGACCCTCGACGTGTCTGGCAGGGCATTCAGCAACTCACAAACTACAAGGGCAAGGGGGGGGCGATCATCAGCAGCAGTAACAACTCGTTAGCTGAGGAGCTCAACCACTTTTTCGCCCGTTTTGAGCTGAATGAGGCGGAGCCTGCACCTGCAGCCGCACCCAGGACCTCAAATGGCAAATGAACTATGTCACTCTCGTGAAGAAGTCACATCAGCGGCTGTATTTCCTGAGGTCTCTGCGGAGAGCAAACGTCTCACAGCCGCTGCTGCTGTCCTTCTACCGATGCGCCGTGGAAAGTATCCTCTCCTATGGAATCCTGGTGTGGTTTGCTAGCTGCATTGTGGCTGAGAGGAGGGCGCTGCAGAAAGTTATAAAAACTGCACAGAGATTACAAACGCTCAACTGCCCTCCTTGGATGATATATATAGGGCCCGACGCTTGCGCCGGGCCACAAACATCAAGCAGGACACATCCCACCCTGCCAACCACCTTTTCACTCTGCTACCCTCTGGGAGGCGATTCAGGTCTCTGAAGGCTCGCACCGGTAGACTAAAAAATAGTTTCTACCCATGTGCGATAAAAGAGCTTCATTCCAACAGAGAATATGGGGGAAGGAAAAGGTAATTCCAAGAAATGCAACATTCTTTTAAAATTATTTTTAAATACTTATTTATTATTTTTACTAATAAGTGTACATATGTGTCAATGGTTGTCGTGTTTGTATTTTTTAACCGGAGGAGATGAATTGGAATTTCGTTGCACAGTATTGTGCAATGACAATAAACGTATTCAGCATGTCCCATGTCCGGCCAGCTGTATTCCATCTGTGTCGAGCCTTCTCCGGAGGCGGCTTTACCGGGGCCGGGGCTGGAGGTGGTTCTCTCGGCCTATGCCGATTATGTCATTTTGATGTTCACCGACCCTGTTGACCTGCGGAGGATGCGTGAGTGCCAGCAGGTTTTCTCAGCTGCTTCCTCCGCCAAGATCAACTGGGGTAAGTGTTCTGGTCTCTTGGTGGGTGGGTGGCAGGTGGACTCCCTGCCGGAGGAGATGGCAGGTTTTGCATGGAGTACCACGCACCTCCTCTATCTGGGGGTCTACCTGAGTCCCGCTGAGGGGGGTTGGCCGGCGAACTGGCAGGAGCTGGAGGCGAAAGTGGTCGCCCGGCTGGGACGTTGGTCAGGCCTACTTGGTGTGCTCTCTTACCAGGGCAGGGCTGTAGTTATAAACCAGCTGGTGGCCTCTCTGCTATGGTACCGGTTGGCCACTATGGTCCCGTCCTCTTATTTTATAACCATGTTACAGAGGAGATTGGTCAACTTCTTCTGGGGTGAGGGGAACCACTGGGTCTCTGCTGGGGTTCTGAGTCCCCTGTTGGAGGAGGGCGGTCAGGCGCTGGTCTGTATTCGTACCCAGGTGGCGGCTCTCCGACTCAGGACCCTGCGGAGGTACGTCTACTCGGACTACCCTCCTAAATGGCACGTGCTGGCGACGTACTTTTTCCGTCAGGGGCGCTGCCTTCAGGAGGGCTCACGGCTCCCGGTAGCGGGCATGAGTCGACGCGCTAGGCGGGAGTTGCCTGGCTTTTACCGTGACCTCCTGAAGGCCAGGAATTTGGTCACCTTCAGCCAGGGCCCTGCTCCTCAGGGGGAGGGGGGTGTCGTGGCTGTGATGGTGGGTGTCGAGGAGAGGCGTGTGCATGGAGCGATTCCGGACGAGCTTACCCCCGCTCAGTCGGAATTGTTCGTAGGGCCCATGGCCTGGGTCTCTCCCTGCGAGCCGGCCCCATGCAACATGAGCCGCCTTTCCGAGATGCCCGGCGGAGTTCTGTGACGCGGAGAGGCACGTACTGTGCAGGCTGCTCTTGCACACTCTCCACTTCCTCGCCCTCGTCTTCCATCCAGACACACCCTGGCGGTCCGTGTTACCACCTGACGAGGGGTGCGGTCCCCAGTGGAGGTCTCTCTACAAGGGAGTCCTCCCCCTTTACATCGGGGACCTGGGGTGGAGAGTTTTGCACAAAGCCGTGGCCTGTAATAGGTACTTGAGCCGGTTCACGTACTCTTTCCCTGCTTGTCATTTCTGCGGTGAGGAAGAGACCATGTTCCATGTGTACATAGAGTGTGAGAGGTTGCAGCCCCTGTTCGAGTATCTGAAAGGGCTGCTCCTCAAGTTTTGGCTACATTTTAGTCCAACGCTATTAATTTATGGGCACCCGGTACAGAGGGGGGAGGGTCGGGAGGGAGGAGGGGGTCTCCCTGTCGGTCTGCTCCTGGGCCTGGCCAAGATGGCCATTCGCGGGTCCAGGCAGCGGGCAGTTGATGGCCGCACAGCGGTCGGCTGCCTGCCCCTTTTCCGGGGTTACGTCCGTGCCCGCATGTCCCTAGAGAGGGAACATGCGGTGTCCACGGGGACTGTGGAGGCCTTCTGTGAACGCTGGTCACCGCTGGAGGTTGAATATATTGTAGATAAAAATGTTAATATTTTAATTTGCTAATTAAGTGTTTTTTAAATTGTTTGAGCGTTCTACCTTCCCTTGTAAATTGTACATTTGTTTAAAAATCTAATAAAAAAAACATTTACGGGGAAAAAAAAAAAAAAAAAAGAGCGGGGCCAAGAAAATTGAAGATAGACACAAAATGCAGGAGTAATTCAGCAGGACCGACAGCATCTCTGGAGAGAAGCAATGGGTGACGTTTCGGGTCAAGACCCTTCTTTTCAGACTGAAGAAGATTCTCGACACGAAACATCAGCCATTCCTTCTCTCCAGAGATGCTGCCGGTCCCGCTGAGTTACTCCTGCATTTAGTGTCCATCTTCAAATGATGTCACGTGTGTGCGTACGCATGAAATCACTCTTCTCAGTGGGACCGGCCCCCCGCAGCCATAGGATGCCCGAGCGCCTCAACGCGACCACGAGGTTGCGTAATTTGTGTGCAAAGGACACGTAAGTGGGACAGGCCCTTTAGGTTCTCTGCCATGACGAACCAGAACCTGTTTGCTGAGAGCCATAGATCACAGAAACAGACCCTTCCCACCAACATGCCCATGCTGACCAAGATTCTCCATCTATGCTAGTCCCACCTACCCGTTTGACCCATATCCCACAAATCCTTTTTTTATTCTTGTAACGGTTTAAATGTCTTTTAAATGTTGTTATAATACTTGCCTCAACTACCTCCTCTGGCAGCTCATTCCTTGCACCCACTACCATCTACGTGAAAACGTTTCATACATTCAGATTCCTGTTAAATCTTTCCCCTCACCTTAAACCTATGTCCTCTGGCTCTTGATTCCCCTACTCAGCTATTATATTATTTAACAGGATCAACATAAAATTGGGGTTGAAAATTATTGACATACTCCAATTGCTTAACTCATCCACAGTCAATGGTTAAAAAAAAAGGGAGACAGTAGATCTAGAGTTTAAAATATGCACCAAATGTGACCAAGGTTCCCTACCATCTTTATGTATGCATGAAGTTAACCACATGAGTCAAATAGAAAGCTGTAGGCTTTGGCCTTATCAAGTGATTTATATTTACTAATAATAAACAAACAGACACAGTGCCTATTCTCATTTTCTATGTTGTGTTTTGTTTTGTGTGTGTGTGTGTGCCAGGACCTGCTGCATGGAGCAAAATGGTTATTTGCATATTATGGCTCCTTCTGGACACATTACTAATTGGCCTAGAATAAAACCCAAGGAGGGAAGCCACGCACAGTAGGCAGGGATTCAATTAAATGCCGTTTTACTACCTCACCTGTACCAAAAGCATAAACCAGGAAATCACTGTGAGGAAAGGACTCCTGTGAAATTACTGCCTTTGTTATTTTTAAAAGCAATTGGTTAATTAATAATTTCTGTTAAATAAGCAAACAAGAATATGATGCGAACAGATTAAGCATTTATAAAATAACCTTGTAATTTTGAGCATCTGGCTGTTCTGTGCCAACAAGCGAATTTTCCATTTGTTGTGCCTAATTTGGCTATGTATAAAAAGAACAACTCTCACTATTGCAGTGAAAAGTGGTTTATCCGCTAAATATAGAATGAAACAAATCGAAACAATTGAACCCGTTGATTGAAATGTGATATCTTGAGAAGCTTAGTTATTTTCAGCAAGATTAAATGTTGTTTTCCAGTCCACCTTTTTGGCCACAGGTGATCAAATATTGAAACTGGTGTGAAATATATTGTTTTCATATTTCTTTATGACATAGGTAGAGACCATTCAGCCTATTTAGTTTATGTAAGTCTTCAGAACAATCCCATCAATCGAAGATAAACATAAAATACTGGAGTAACTTAGCGGGGACAGGCAGCATCTCTGGATAGAAGGAATGGGTGAGACCTTTCTTCAGACTGAGTCTGGGGAGGGGGAGATACTGAGATAACGAAGTGTAAGGTGTGAAGGGACATCGTGGATGGTGATCAAGGAAAATGTAGAATAGATAATTGTTAGCTAGGAGAAGGTAACAACAAAGCAAACAGATAAAATTTAAACGAGGACAGTCAGACTAGTCAGAGAATTGGGAAGAGGGGAGGGATTGGGAGAGAGGGGTGGGGAGAGAGGGAAGGCAAGGGTTATTTCATCCCACCAATCCCTTTCCTCCACTTATTTTCCTGCAACTTATTTTCTCCCATATGTCCATCAGCACGTTTTCCACAAATTCACCCTCACTAGCAGCAACTTAAAGTAGTTAATAAAACTTGCCATGAAGAAAAACATTTCAGAGATGCCTGTGCAGAATGTCTCATCATCAGCCCAAATATAATGGAGATGGAGGAATAGAAAATATCATCATGGCTGTTCTACCCCAAGGCCTCAACTCCTCTTCTGTGCCAATTCTGTATAGCCCTAATTTATCTGATCTTTCAAAATATTATTGATCTCTTTAAATACCTGCAATGCACTTGCCTCCAGAGTAAAAACATTCAGAGATTCATACCCTCAGCGAAAATGAATGACCTCCATTTTGATTTAAGTATAAGAGCAGAGAGGTTTTACTGCAGTTGTACAGGGTCTTGGTGAGACCACACCTGGAGTATTGCGTACAGTTTTGATCTCCTAATCTGAGGAAAGAAATTCTTTCCATAGAGGGAGTACAGAGAAGGTTCACCAGACTGATTTCTGGGATGGCAGGACTTTCATATGAAGAAAGACTGGATAGACTTGGCTTGTACACGCTAGAATTTAGAAGATTATAGAAGATTATAGAAACTTACAAAATTCTTAAGGGGTTGGACAGGCTAGATGCAGGAAGATTATTCCCGATGTTGGGGAAGTCCAGAACTAGAGGTCACAGTTTAAGGATAAGAGGGAAGTCTTTTAGGACCGAGATGAGAAAATCATTTTTTACACAGAGTGGTGAATCTGTGGAATTTTCTGCCACAGAAGGTAGTTGAGGCCAGTTCTTTGGCTATATTTATAGGGAGTTAGATGTGGCCATTGTGGCTAAAGGGATCAGGGGGTATGGAGAGAAGGCAGGTATGGGACACTGAGTTGGATGATCAGCCATGATCATATTGAATGGCGGTGCAGGCTCAAAGGGCCGAATGGCCTACTCCTGCACCTATTTTCTATGTTTCTATGTTTCTATGTGAAGCACTGCAGTCCCATGCATTTAAGATAATCATACAATTTTGTTAGGTAGGAAGGGATAGCACTTTGAATCAACAAAATGAAGAACTGGTGATAAAATTCCAAGTCAAGACAGCGTGTAATTTGGAGAGGAACTTAATGATGTGCCTGCTGCCTACAGTATATCTTTCTAGATGACCGAGGTCATACGCTTATACCATCATTAGGAGATGAGTGAAAGGATCATGTTGCAATGTGATAACATGTGACGATTCCTAAATTTGTGGGCTGGACTAATGTGCATTATGTTGATTAGGTGGACACCATAGACCAAACGGTCATGGACTAGGTTATCACATATATCCCTGAAATCACATCGATTGGCAATGTGCTTCAACGCACTGACGTACATCTCCACTGCTATATTTAAGAGGGAGTTAGATGTGGCCCTTGTGGCTAAAGGGATCAGGGGGTATGGAGAGAAGGCAGGGATGGGATACTGAGTTGGATGATCAGCCATGATCATATCGAATGGCGGTGCAGGCTCGAAGGGCCGAATGGCCTACTCCTGCACCTATTTTCTATGTTTCTATGTTTAAATGACAGTCCACTTATCTTACAGACATGTCCCTTTGTGCAAGACTCTCCAACCAGTGAAAACATCTCAACATCTATCCTGTCATATATGTAGAAATGTGAGGTTATCCACTTTGATGGCAAGAACAGGAAGGCAGATTATTCTCTGAATTATGTCAGATTAGGAAAAGGGGAGGTGCAATGAGACCTGGGTGTGCTTGTGCATCAGTCACTGAAAGTAAGCATTCAAGAAGGAACTGCAGATGCTGGAAAATCGAAGATACACAAAAATGCTGGAGAAACTCAGCGGGTGCAGCAGCATTTATGGAGCGAAGGAAATAAGCAACGTTTCGGGCCGAAACCCTTCTTCAGAAAGTAAGCATGCAGGTACAGCAGGCAGTGAAGAAAGCTAGGCCTTTATTGTGAGAGGATTTGAGTTTATGAGCAAGGAGGTCCTACTGCAGTTGTACAGGGCCCTGGTGAGACCACACCTGGAGTATTGTGTGCAATTTTGGTCTCCTAATTTGAGGAAGGACATTAGTGCTATTGTGGGAGTGCAGAGTAGATTCACCAGGTTAATTCCGGGATGGCGGGACTGACAAGATGAAAGAATGGGTCGCCTGTGCTTGTATTCACTGGAATTTAGGATGAGAGGGGATCTTATAGAAACATATACAATTCTGAAAGGATTAGACAGCCTAGATGCAGGAAAAATGTTCCCGATGTTACGGGAATCCAGAATCAGGGGTCACAGATTAAGAATAAGGGGTAGGCCATTTAGGGCTGAGATGAGCAAAAGCATTTTCACCCAGAGAGTTGTGAATCTGTGGAATTCTCTGCCACAGAAGACAGTGAAGGCCAATTCAATGGATCACTAGATTTAGCTCTAAGGGCTAAAGGAATCAAGGGTTATAGTGAAAAAGCAGGACTGGGGTACTGAATTTAGATGATTAGTCATGATCATATTGAATGGCGGTGCCGGCTCGAAGGGCCAAATGGCCTACTACTGCACCTCTATTTCTATGTTTCTATCCCCCTTCAGGATATAACATGTTTCAATAAGGTCACTCCTCATTAATATAGATCAACCTCTTTAGCTGCGTGTGATAGGACAACATTCACATCTCGGGAATGGATCTGGTAAATTATTGGCAAAGATCCTAACTGATATGAACTGTTATTTGCTGTATTTGTTATACTAACTGGTTCAACTTTGTGGTGGAAGATGGTTGGGTTGAGCCCAGACTTGAAGGGAGAGTACTAGGATTTTGAATTTCATAAAACACCACTCAATACACAAGTCCAGAAGCAAACAACATTAAGGAAATTGAACAATTGAAGACACTTCTGAAAACTTAGTGTGTTATTTGCAAGTACATTGTATATCAGCCTGAGATTTCTCAGAATGATTCCCTACCAACGAATTAGTGTTGAAATATACCACTGCAATCGAAGAAGTGCAGCAATCAATTCACAGCAATTAATTTTCACATAATAAGTTCTCACAAACAGCAATTGGTAATGATGTGATAATGGGGTAGAACGTTGGCCCAGATGCTTGCATTTAATTACAATATAGAAGTAGCTGTGAATTGTAGTCATTTTCTAAAACTCAGTTGCATTGATGTGAAGGTAGCACCAATGTTTGTACACACACATCTAGTTCCATTCAAATCAGTTCAACTGAATTTCTCAGAAGTGAGTATCACCAATGGTCAATTGTCTGTATACTTTCAGCACTGCGAAGTGAAACAAATAGATCTTTGTATCTTATATCAGAGAAATAATGTTGCAAATTCAGATTAGAGAGTTATTGAAGTGTTTTGCTCTGTTGGTAATGATAAACTATTATAGTTACTATAGTATATGGTAGTTGCAAATCCAATGGACAATCATAGCTATGATGCAGAAACAAGGAACTGCAACAAAAAAAACACGTGCCGGAGTAACTCAGCAGGTCAAGTGGCATCTCTGGAAAGCATGGATTGGTAACATTTCAGGTCAGTACCCTTCTTCAGATTTGCTAAATTTTAATGAAGTGCGACATAAATGTTTCAACAGGAAATCAAGCATTGCAAATGGTATGCAAGTGTGGATGGGATTTTTTTAATTTCTATTAGTCACATACATATTTCCCAACAAAATTGAAAGAGCCCATTTTGCTCAAATCTCAACTGTCTCACAGCAATCCCACCAATTTCCTTCCCCCAACCCCCACCCCCCTCTCTATTTCTCTGTAACCTATTGTCTTATGGCCATTTACATACAATAGCCCCTCACCCAACATCACCTACACATGGAGTAATTTAAGGGCCTGTCCCACTTGGACGACCTAATCCACGAGTTTAGAAGACCCTAGACGAGTTGAAAGAATGTCAAGGTCGTGTTGACTCGCCAAAGTAAAAGACCTCCTATGACCTCCTACGACTATGTCTACGACCTCCTACGACCATGTCTACGACCTCCTACGACCCCCCTCGACCTCAGTCTTCCACACCTAGGACCAACTACAACTAGCTACGAGTGGAACATGATCACATGATAAAATGATGTCATGTTTCCATTTTTATTTTCGGACCAGTTACTGACCTATGACTACCTACGACTATCTACGACTACCTACGACTACCTACGACTACCATGACGACCTACCTACGACCTACCTATGAGTAAAAAGTATCAATTTTTCCATGACAATCTTTTTTTTACTTGTGAACATTTTTTATCAGGCTGGAAAAAATGCCAAAACCTACGAGGCCACGAGTACATGGAGACCACTCACAAGCATGAGGAGGAGTTACGAATACCTCCTATGAACTCCTACGACCTCATGGCGACCATGCTGCGAGTATGAGTCAAGTGCAAACTCGGCAGAGGTCGCCAATTAGGTTGTGAAAGTGGGACAGGGGCTTTATTAAACAACTATTCATCATATCTTTGTGAGAGAAAACCCAGACCATCCATCAAAAATACACACAGCCACAGGGAAAATATACAAATCACACATGGGTAGCGCCAGAGATCAGGACTGACCCCAGATCACTGAAGAGATTAAATAACTAAAAGATCTGTATTACCACTGTGCAGCACATAATGAACCAGGCATATTCCTGCTGAGATTTTCCACCTGAACTTTGAGTTGCTAACCTTACTAACAGCTTATGTCTGTGCCAATATAGGCAAACGTTTTTCAGGATAAACATTTTTCCCAGTTTTCTGAAGGGTCTCGGCCCAAAACGTCACCCATTCCTTCTCTCCAGAGATGCTGCCTGTCTCACTGAGTTACTCCAGCTTTTTGTGTCTATCTTCCGTTTAAACCAGCATCTGCAGTTCCTACGGGGCATCATTGTGGATGTACAAGATAAAATAATCAGTGAGAGATTAGCTCCCTTTGCTGGAGTTATAAATCCCTTCCTGCATCCACATTTCTGTCATAAACCTGTTGTGGGTGGAAAGTAAACATGATTCTAAATTACTACTGGAGTTTACCTTTGATTTGCACCAATCCCCAAACAACAGGAGATGCCAGTGTGAAAACATGACATCACTGCCATCTGTCTTTCACAGCTGGTTTCTAGACAATTGGAACAACATTTACATTAAACCTATAGAATTACTCAGTGTTTCCCAAGGGTGACAACCGAATGGAATCTATCTGGAAAGAAACACAAATAGAGCTTGCATCCAGGTTGTTATTTGCAGTGTAGAGAAATGGAACAGACTCCACAAAATAAGAGAAGGGATTTCATGCCAGTGGGTCATATGAGTGGCAAAGGTGTGGGGTAAAATTGTGATTTGGGTAAACAATATTGCCTGTTTGTCTAGCCTCCGAGTATGTCGGGTGAATTTTCTTGCACGGTTCCTGTATTGTATATATTTATTTACTTGAATAAAGTCTGTTTTGAAATTTAAAAAAAAGATTGTTAATCCCCTTCTAAATTACTGTTTGTTGAACCACTGAAAGTCCATTACCGTTGAAGATCATTGCTTTGCACATTTGTAATAAGTCACTTTGCCCTGCTGGTCAATATATTTGGTACATTATGAACACAAAGATGGAGGGATAAGAGTCACAAAGGGAAGTTTTCCAGAAAACGATTTCAATGTCATCTAATGCTTAAATCTTCAGAAAAATATAATATTCCTTGCAAAAATCTATAGTATATACATAAATCTTGGATATCAGAATAATTCTTGATAATGAATTGAGGTGCATTGCAATATGGAATGGGTCACTGTTGGAGAAGCAATTATGGGATGAGTGATGGAAGATACTGAACAAGGTGCAAGGGAAATTACCATCAATAAGTTGTGTTCAGAAATACATTTGGCACCGACATGTTGCAAAGAACAAAATGATGGGAATGCCATTGACCTCGAAGATACTTTCAAAGATCTACAAATCTGTGTCACAAAATCTCCTGATATCAGGACACCGGGCACCCTGTTTTGGAAGGATGTTGTCAAGCTGGAAAGGGTACAGAGAAGATTTACAAGGATATTGCCTGGGCTAGAGGGTCTAAGCTATAGGGAGAGGTTGAGCAGGCTGAGACTCTATTCCTTGGAGTACAGGAGTGTAAATGACTAAATAATACAATCTGAAATCCAAAATCATCTTTAATCAGTATTCAAACTATAGCAGTGCAGCAGGTTGTTAGTTGCTAGAACATCATGACCGCTTACAAGACTGACCAAAGCAGGAAATGGGTGTTAATATAAATAATACAGTAGGGTGGGGTGAGTGATGCTATTCTACTATGATTGGTTCTCATGCATAAACCAATCTACAAGGAGGATGAGGGGTGATCTTATTGAGGTGTATAAAATCATGAAAGGAATAGACGCACAGAGTCTCTTGCACAGAGTAGATGCATTGAGGACCATAGGACATAGGTTTGAGGTGAAAGGGAAAATATTTAATAGGAATAAAAGAGACAAAGGGTAAAGGGTGCATGGAACAAGCTGCCAGGGGAGGTAGTTGAGGCAGGGACTATCCCAACATTTAAGAAACAGTTGAACAGGTACATGGATAGGACTGGTTTAGAGGGATATGAACTAAGCACAGGCAGGTGGGACTCGTATAGCCGGGACATATTGGCCGGTGTGGGCAAGTTAAACCAAAGGGCCTGTTTCCACATTGTCTCATTCTATGACTGTCAGACATCGATAAAAGGCGTCCATCAACAATTATATCATCAAGTAGAATGGGCAAATAAATACTATTCTCACAAATAGCAAATTCAGGAGTTAAAAGCAAAATGTACAACAAGAGTTTAACAGTAATATTTTAAACTAGACTAATTGGAACCCATTGGGTCCCAGCTTCACACGGGAGGGCTGGTCCCCCAATGCAATATTCCACCTCTCCACCAATTCCAATATTGCTGGCCAGTGGGGGGGGGGGGGGGGGGGGGGGGGGGGGGGGGGGCTTTCTGGAGCGCCAACATGGTGTTGTGGGCCGAAGGGACTGGTTTCCGGAGGGACAGTATGGACATTGTGGGCTGAATGGATTCTTGGGCTGGCAGCTCAGTCACTGAGACCACACACGGCAGTAAACTTTCTTGAATACTCACACGGCTGAGCGCGGCCTCTCCACTTTGGACCTTCTGTAGTCAGCGGCACTTCCTCAGTCAGCGTGACCTTTGCACTTACTGGAAATTAGCAATCAGCATGACCTCTGCACTCACGAGAAATTACGCAATTAGCGCGACCTGTCCACTTAGCGGAAGTCACGAAATGAACGGGGGGACTTTTGAACCAAACACAGTCGGACCTAATAAAGCATTTATTCCTTCCAAACACAGTCGGTCCTAATAAAGCATTGCAGTTTCAAGCACAGGCAGGGCAGCAGGCCAAACAACTCATGGCATTGTCATTAAGGGCTAACAAATGATTTATTGCAAGTACATTGCAGACTCACAGCTTAGAATGAGAGTCGTGGCTTCTCCCTCGCGATCTTGCAGAGTGACTGAGTCACATCCAGGCATCCAGGGTTTTTATAGTCCTGCCCCCCCCCCCCACCCCCCCACCCCCCGAAGGGGCATTACCTTCATCGCAGTGATTGACAGGCGAGAGGATCTGAAGGTTTTTTAAACACTCATTACTTTTACATTTTTCAACGATGGGAAAAATCCTCGAGGCCTGCTCAGCGGAGGAGGACTGTGAGTAAGATGGCCAAAAATCATAGCGATATATGGTAGCGTTTTTTTCTAAAATCAAAATACAGCGCAGACAGGAAGTGGTCAAGATTAGACTTTTAATTATATGGATGCTGCAAAATAAAAGATGGGAGAATATACACTAGACTAAGGCAGAATTTGGGATATCATAAATACATTTCTAAAATAATGTTTATAGAAACATTAGAAATAATGTTTTTTTTTAATTCCATTACATATTTTGAAATATTAGGGTGAATTACAATTTCTATCAATATATTTAGGATAAAACACAAAGTGCTACAGGAACTCAACAGGTCAGCAACATCTGTAGAGGAAATGGACACATGATATCTCTGATTCGGAGCCTTCTTCATTACACAGAGGAAAGCTGAAAAAACAGTACAAGTTCTGGTGGCTAAAATAATCATGAAAATAACCTTCTGAACCTTAGTGGCGAAAAAAAAAAACTTGAAAGCCAATACGAAGGCTGAAAAGGCACTGACATCATTTAATTGCCTTTCATAATAATGCCTGTAATCAGCAAATTCACTCGTTGATGTCATTCCAACATTTATATGATGTCACATTGAACAGGTACATTTCAGGATGCATTTGGAAAATCATCCAGGATAACGTTTAAACACGGAATCGCAATTATATATCTGTAATCATAACATTTGCAAACATTGTGATGAGATGTCACCATTTACATTTATCTTTGAAAAAACGCAAAGTGCAGAGTAACCTGGTGGTCATGCAGCAACTCTGAAATACATGGATAGGTGATATTTCAGGTTGGGCTCCTTCTTCATTCATGAATGGATTCTCTTTCACACCTCACTGTAAAATTCAGGGCAGATTCATCCGGTGTTGGTTGTGGTGATGCAAAGAAAAGTCAGTCATAAAGCCCTGCCTTCGACCTAACTTGCCCACATGAACTAACATGTCTCATCTTCACTAGTCTCACCTGCCTGCATTTGGCCCAAATCCCTCTAAACCTGTCCTATTCATGTACATTTTTATGATAAAACACAAAGTGCTGGAAAAACTCGACAAGTCATGCAACATCCATGGAAGAAATGGAGAAATTACATCTCTGGTTGGGACCCTCCTTCATTACGCTGCGGAAATCTGAAAAACAGTACCAGTTCTGTTGGATAAAATGTAAATAAAATGGATAATGTACGTAAGTGTAATACATTTTAAGAAGTTTGTGAAAAAAGTGGAACAAAGATTACTTTGATCATCGAAAACTGGTATACAGTATTTGTGAATCCAAAGCAAAATATTGCAGATGCAATAAAATATTGCAGGTACAATGAAAACCATAACAAACAAAATATACTAGAATTACTTAGCAGTTGGGCAACGTCGTGGAGTGCGAAACCAAGATAACTTTTCAGATTGATGACATTTCAGAAATGAAACAAGTAAAAAATTGAGAAAGAATGTAGGAGGGTGTAGAGAGCAAACAGAAAGGTATGTGATAGAGGAGAAATCAGAAGAAATTGAATGACACAAGTATTGGTAGATGTGGCTGAAAAAAACTGGTAAGACTGAAGCTATTTCTGGAGGAGGTGGAAATAGGAGAGGAATGAAATCTGAATGATCAGAAAAGGAGAACATATTCAGTGTAAATGATATCCTCTACCTTGGTGCAGATAGGGTGACCACTTTGAAGGATAATATATTCAGACTACAAGGATGACCCTGAGCTTCCAGGTGCCTGACACTGTAACTCTCCGTCCCTTGTCTACATTGACGTTTCTGGGTTTTGGTCCCTTACACTGTTCCAATGAACCTCAGCATCAGCTTTAGAAACAGCACTGAGACAGTTTTACATCATCAGGACTCAACAATTTCTCAAGCTTTAATTTTCATCTCATATTTACAGCATCATTTTTTTTTTAATCTTCTTTCCTCTTCAGGCATTACAGATTTCATTCAATTCTCCCAATTTCTGTCTATTTTGTTGTCTATCCCATTTTGTTTTCTCTGTTCCCCTCATTACTGCAAATTTTAACTTTTCATGTTTAACATTGTCCAGATATGATGTGATGTCCATGCCCTGAAAGTGTAACTCTTTTAATATCTCTCCACAAATGCTGTTTGGACTGATGAGTATTCCTTGCATTTTCCACTTTCATTTGTTTATACATTCTGCGTATTTCTTGGTAACCTTGAATTTATGTTTACGGTGCATATTATGTTTTACTGCCATCAAAAATATGAAATGTATATAAAAATATATATAAAAGTCCTAACAACGATCATGTCATATAATTTAATATTGTAACAACCCCCCCCCCCCCCCCCCCCAATCTGCTCCAAATGAAAGCTTTCAATGTGTCCCACTCTCTGAATAGGCACAACTGGGACAAGTATCCAAGGACAGGCATCAATTTATTTAAACTCATTTCTTTATAGGACTTGTTGTGGAACCTTACAGACCTGACATTAGTCAGGCAATGGTATTAGGTAAGCTGTTGGGACTGAAGTGCAGATAAATCCCCAGGGCCTGATGTTCAGCATCCCAGAATACTCAAGGAGGTAGCCCCAGAAATCATGGATGCATTGGTGATCATTTTCCAATGTTCTATAGATTCTGGATCAATTCCTGTGGACTAGACGGTATCTAACGTAACTCTACTTTTTAAGAAAGGAGGGAGAGAGAAAATGGGGAATTAATGACCAGTTAGCATTTGGAAAGCAGTGACAGGATTGGTCAAAGTCAGCATTGATTTATGAAGGGGAAATTATGCTTCTGGAATTTTTTGAGGATGTAACAAGTAGAAAGGATAAGGCAGAGCCAGTGGATGTGGTGTATCCGGACTTTCAAAAAGCCTTTGACAAGGTCCCACACAAGAGATTAGTGTGCAAAATTAAAGCACATGGTATTGGGGGTAGGATATTGACATTGATAGAGAACTGGTTGGCAGACAGGAAGCAAAGAGTAGGATTTAACGGGTCCTTTTATGAATGGCAGACAGTGACTAGTGGTGATGGGACCCCAGTTATTTACAATATATATAAACGATTTAGACGAGGGAATCAAATGTAACATCTCCAAGTTTGCGGAAGACACATGTTAGGTGGCAGCGTGAGCTGCGAGGAGGATTAAGAAATGAGGAGGTGCAACGAGACCTGGGTGTGCTTGTACATCAGTCACTGAAAGTAAGCATACAGGTACAGCAAGCAGTGAGCAGTGAAAAAAGCTAATGGCATGTAGGCCTTCATTGCGAGAGGATATGAGTTTAGGAGCAAGGAGGTCCTACTACAGTTGTACAGGGCCCTGGTGAGACCGCACCTGAAACATTGTGTGCAATTTTGGTCTCCTTATTTGAGGAAGGACATGATTGCTATTGAGGGAGTGCAGCATAGGTTAAATCGCAGGATGGTGGGACTGACATATGATGAAAGAATGGGTCGGCTGGGCTTGTATTCCCTGGAATTTAGAAGGATGAGAGGGATTCTTATAGAAACATATCAAATTATTAAAGGATTGGACAAGCTAGATGCAGGAAAAAATGTTTCCGACGTTGGGGGAGTCCAGAACAAGGTGTCACAATCTAAGAATAAAAGAAAAACTTTTTCACCTAGAGAGTTGTGAATCTGTGGAATTCTCTGCCACAGAAGGCAATGGAGGCCAATTCACTGGATGTTTTCAAGAGGGAGTTAGATTTAACTCTTTGGGCTAAAGGAATCAAGGGATATGGGGAAAAAGCAGGAACAGGGTACTGATTTCATATGATCAGCCATGATCATATTGAATGGTGGTGCTGGCTCAAAGGGCCGAATGGCCTACTCCTGCACCTATTTTTCTATGTTCGATGTTTCTATGTTTCTTTCCAGCAAGAATAAAATTATCGCAGAATGGCAATCAAAAGTTGCAGAACCTTTTTGTTTCAGAATAATGTTACAACAACAAAAAAATCAATAGCTGCCGACAATAATGACAAAAATCCATCTTCGTCTTGCTTAACACTCTGCAACAACCTAAAAAGCCAGTCCAAGCCTTGATTCGGAGCTCTGGTGCTTTGAAGTCCGATTATCATTGAAAAATAGTCCATAATTCTTATGTGAGGCATCCATACATGTTTGATACACATCAATTTTATGATCATAAAATACATCTAGATTTATTTTTGAGCAAAGCTGCTAGATTCATGAATGAAGGAAAAGTCAAAAGAATGAACAATTTTTTTCAAAAATATTCCCATTAGGATTTTGAAATTGAAAAATGCACATTGCTTCAGAGCAGAAATTCGATGTTGAGATAAATAATATTTCTTATAAATCAAACGTATGCACATTAGAAAAAAGGCTAAACTGCTATTGACCTTGCTGGAAGCAAATCTAAATTGAATTATTATATCGTACACACATACGGAAGAATTACATTCCAGTGCAAAATAAAATGTTTCAGGAAAACAAGCTTTCAGTCAGCTGATTCTGTTCTGGAATCTAACTTTTGCCATAATACTACTCACCAAACCTTTTCTGCCATTGAATCCAACTCACAACATGTTGTGGAGTCTGTGATAGTAAGCAAAAAATAGCAGAAATTGCTTATGTATTTATCAATGAATGTCTGCATTTTTACAAGACTAACACAATTTCAGTTTAAATAATGTATGCAAGTAATCTTAGCCTGTTGATTGTGTAACTGGTTCGCACTCACCCAATGTTTGCTGTTAAATAAAGATGAAGGGGTCCAAGTACAGAGATAGATTTGGCATTGCACCGATGGGGAATACACGAGGAATAGAAGAAACATTAGACATTTGATCTTCTGTGTATACTCTGCGTTTCAAGAAGTCCATCGTTTATTTCAGTGCCACTTTCCTGTGCTAACTACATACCACTTGATTCTTTTAATATCTAAAAATTAGTGTAGCTGAAGCTAACCATTCAAGCTTCAAGACCAATTCAAGCAATCACCAAAGCATGTCCAGACAACAGTTCAAAATTTAGAGGATGTTGAAAGACTATGTTTATATGAGTAGGATACGGAAAGGGGAAATGAACCACTTTGCACGACTAAAATGCTGTGTGAATCGCTATGCCACTTTTGGTTCAATTCTCTGCTAATAAAAGTGAACTCACTCTCAAGCTAGTTGCAATATTCCGTTCTAGGTATTTAATGTTATTCTTGATACAATCTAAAATAATTTAAATTGCTGAATAAATTTCTTAACATGCAATGCTATTCCAATTCAAGTGATCAATTCTTGTCAGCAATAAAGTAAATGGAAAACATAATATAAAATATGAAGGTAGACACAAAAATCTGGAGTTACAGCGGGACAGGCAGCATCACTGGAGAGAAGGAATGGGCGACGTTTCAGGTCAAGATCCTTCTTCAGAAATATGAAGGGTCTGGTTTTGCGGGAGTACGGCATGGATTTTGAGTAAAACTTATTTTAATGTTTTCAGTAAAACTGCTTGAACAGTGATATCAAAATCACAAATGGCATCTGAGAAACATAGAAACATAGAAAATAGGTGCAGGAGGAGGCCATTCGGCCCTTTGAGCCAGCACCACCATTCATTGGGATCATGGCTGATCGTCCCCTATCAATAACCCGTGCCTGCCTTCTCCCCATATCCCTTGACTCCACTAGCCCCTAGAGCTCTGTCTAACTCTCTCTTAAATCCATCCGGTGATTTGGCCTCCACTGCCCTCTGTGGCAGGGAATTCCATAAATTCACATCTCTCTGGGTGAAAAAGTTTTTTCTCACCTCAGTCTTAAATGACCTCGCCTTTATTCTAAGACTGTGACCCCTGGTTCTGGACTCGCCCAACATTGGGAACATTTTTCCTGCATCTAGCCTGTCCAGTCCTTTTATAATTTTATATGTTTCTATAAAATCCCCCTTCATACTTCTAAACTCCAGTGAATACAAGCCTAGTCTTTTCAATCTTTCCTCATATGATAGTCCCGCCATCCCAGGGATCAATCTCGTGAATCTACGCTGCACTGTCTCAATCACAAGGATGTCCTTCCTCAAATTAGGAGACCAAAACTGTACACAATACTCCAGATGTGGTCTCACCAGAGCCCTATACAACTGCAGAAGAATCTCTTTACTCCTATACTGAAATCCTCTTGTTATGAAGCCAACATTCCGTTAGCTTTCTTCACTGCCTGCTGTACCTGCACGCCAACTTTCAGTGATGTACAAGGCCACCCAGGTCTCGCTGTACCTCCCCCTTACCTAACCTAACCCCATTGAGATAATAATCTGCCCCCTTGTTTTTGCCTCCAAAGTGGATAACCTCATATTTATCTATATTATACTGCATCTGCCATGCATCAGCCCACTCACTCAACCTGTCCAGGTCACCCTGCAACCTCCTAACATCCACTTCACAGTTCACGCTGCCAGTGAACGCAGTGAACAAACATTGCATCCCATTAATTAGTAAGATTACAGACTTGATAACTGGACATGGTGGGTGAATTCAGTGAGGTAAATTCAATATCGAATCATGTGGAGGTAGTTACGTACAAAGGGAAATAAATAACGAATTTTTAAAGAGTCTAAAAATCAAAGTTATAAGTCAGAAAATAATTTAGATGTGAAAGTTGTGAAAGTTACCAAAATAACACACAAGCAAAATAATTCACAATTCATATACTTTCTTACATCTGCACATATTTACTTTCTGAACAATAGATTTTAATGTAATAATAAACAATTGTCATGTTGGGACGAGGTGTACTAGACTTCTAGAGTTTAATAGGCAATTACTGATGTCTTCATCTCTCGGATGTTTTCTAGGGGATGAGGATAATTTGCTTCACTCCAGATCAGTGGCTTCTGAATGGCTAATGAAGCCATCGTGGGACCCATAGAATATTACAAGAGAAGTTTGACAGAACGGATGTAAGCTGGTGTGCTTCTTCTGCCATTTACAGTGATCTTCAGTGTGCCACATACAAATGGACCCAAGGTAGAGGGAAAGTTATACTTTTCCCAAGGAAGCTTTGAGAAAATTCTTGAATTATTTCTTGCGTCCTCCTGATAATCTCTTGCTGTGTAGGATTTAGAGTCAATTCTCTGTTTTGGGAGTTTGGTTGGCCTATCAAAGTCAATTGAATAGAACTGTGTCTCTGTACTGACCTAACGGATTTGGGGGAGGATACTGAAGGTTTATTTTAGTGAATTTGGAGGATTTTGCAGAGACAGCTTCTGTTGTATATCTCCAGTGCTTCGAGGTGGCTCCTAATGGTAGTTTAAGTTGCCATACATTACAGGACACCAGGGAGTACTGTGGCCCAGTAGACCAATTCCTTTGTAATGGATTGACCTTTTGATGATCCTTAACCAACAGAAGCTATATTGTTTGCAAGATTTGCAGAGTCGTGAATTTCACCATAATCAAATCTAATGCTTCCAGTTGAGGGATTAATATTAGTCAATATAAAAGTGTGGAATTGCCCTTATGTTGAATAGTAAAGGGACTGTCCCACTTGGGTAACCTAATCTGCGAGTTCAGTCTTCGACTTTCAAACTCGCAGCAAGGTCGACACGTGGTCCTAGGAGGTCATATGAGGTCGCTGGAACTCTCCTTCATTATCGAGGGAAGTTCCCGAATACTCATGGCCTCAGATAGGTTGCGGAAAATCTTTCAGCATGGTTGAAATTTTTTTACAAAGCCAATTAGCCTACAAACCTGTACGTCTTTGGAGTGTGGGAGGAAACCGGAGATTCCGGGGAAAACCCACACAGGTCACGAGTAAAACATACAAACATCGTATAGACAGGACCCGTAGTCAAGATCAAACCCGGGTCTCAGACGCTGTAAGGCAGCAAATCTATCGCTGTTGCACCGAGAATGACCAAGATACCTAGAAGCTACTTAACTGGAACTAGCAGGCATTCGTAGATTGAAAGCTCAATGAAGGTAGGCATGATGGTGAAATCCAGCATTACCTTCAATGTACCTCTGCCTTTAGCCATCTGAAGGTAAATACTGTGCAAACACAACATGTAAAAAAACAAAATTTGCAAAGGCAAATACAGTATGAATTGGACTGCAACTCATGCAAATTACAATTGCTTTATCACTTTTTTATCACTTGCATCCTGATACATTTGAGAAATAAAGACTTCGATTTTGTTCCACCTTTCATGATCTCAGGACTCAACTTGCAGGTGACAATTATGCAGTGATCAGGCTTTATGTATATTTACAACTGCTCTGGATCTGTGCGTGGATCCAGATTCCTGCAGTATTTCACCAATTAGCAGAGAAAATTGTGCAACCTGAATTTAGATACATATCTTTCTTATATTATTTAAACTTTTGCACTTGTTTAGCCAATGTTGGGTAAACTACACTGGAAGCACTACTCAACCACATGAAAATTCCATCCTCTTATATTTAACTGGTCAATATTAATCCCTCAAAGAGGCAAATTTGATCTAACAGGACAGTTTTGGAGATGTAAATCTGACAAATAATGCTGACAATTTTCAGCAGATGATGCAGCATCTATGGATGGAACATACCAGTTTAGTCTGCAACCTTTCACGAGAATGAGAAAAAAATGAAAAAGGCAATTATAAAAGTGTAGGGGAAGGATAGGAGAAAACGGACAGTCTGTAATTAGGTGAGAGACCAGGAGATTGAATGTGAGATGTTTTTTTTGCACAGAGGTTTGTGGGTGCCTTGAAAAAGCTGCTAGGGGCTATGGTGGATGCAGATATGAAACTAATGTTAATGGGCTTTTGGATAAGCCCAGGGATATTTACGGAATGGAGGGGTATGGACCATATGCAGACAGATAAGATTAGTTTATCTTGGCATCATGTTCAACATAACCATTGTGAGCTGAAGGGCCTGCACCTGCACTGTACCTTTCTTTGTCTATGATCTAAGTGAAGGTGGGTGGCCAATGACTAATATAATATATAATTGAGGGTTGTCTAAATAGAAGGAGGAGATTGAACTCTGCGAATACTTTAAGAGGGAAAAAAGTTATCTGAAATTGTTAAATTAATGGATATATTCTGCAACCAGAGCCCAATCTGCATTTGGTTTTCTTAAAGGTCAGGCAGTGCCACCAATTGGAAAGAGTGTTTGAATGTCTAGATGGTGGGAAGGAAGGAGGTAAAATGTCAGGTGTTGAATCTGATTTAAATTAATTTTTATCGTCAAACTTCAGAAACTGTCACACCAAAATTTTCAACTCAAATAATTATTCTCCATGTAGGAAAATTTTAAATGGTAATGCAAGTGCAAATACTCTCAGAGCACATGCTGGTGTTAAGCTAAATTTATCAAAGAAGGGATAAAATGGGAAAGAAAGGGGACAAAATACACACTTCTTTTAGTGATCTGCACTGTTACATAATCCTTAACTACCATTCTAACTCCACGCACTCCTAAACAAGGTTAACACAATTTAATTCAATCCACAATGCAGGTAATCTTACATTTTATAACCCTCATCACAATTACACTGATCAATAAATTAAAAACAAAAATTGCAACCTTTTACATTTTTATCATCCCAATTTTGTATTTTCTTTAAAAGTGCTACTCACAAATTCACAAATTTAACACTAACATCAAAGAATATTGAAAAAAGTCACAAAAATATCTTAGTCCTTCCTTGCTGCTGTCACGCCAACTTCAACCATAGTGTTCACTCAAAATCCAGTCTAGGTGACATCATAGATTGCTCAATAATCAGGTTAATGTCACATGTGCTGAATTCAGTCAATCACAGAACTAAGGCTGCTTTTGTTTTATTTAATGAGCTAATCTCTCTGCTTTCTCTCACCTTTTTCATATTGAATTGGGAAACAGTTTTTTTTTGTTCCCCTTAAGGTGTGCCCATTGTATGTTCAGAAAGTGAGAGTTCAAATATCCTTGCTAAAAATCCTGTTGATTCTTAATTGGCTAGTTTAACCCACAGCCAAATCATAGATTGCATTTTTCATCTCATCATTTCCTGGAACATTAACTTGTTTACGTTGTGAACTACGGCCTACAGGCAGAGCATTGTGTGTCTGCTGTTATCAACATAACTGAGGAGCACAAGCTCCAACAGACTTTTCCATGTCTCACTGCAAATAACAAAATTATTCCAGCATCCGACTGACATTATTACAGAGACAAAATTGGCATTCACTGAACTTTTAATGAATAGCACTTTAAATCCATGATTGTAAACAATTGCACCATTATTCTGTACTGCCTGTTGAATTAACCCAGATGATTGCCATGTTGCATTATATTTATTTCTGGTTGTAAAGTTCTGCTGACTATTTAAGCACGTATAAACTACTACAGTGTGGATAGAATAATAATGTATTACAGTTTTTTTTATTGACAATAAACTGTTTCAACAATGTGAGAAAAATACAACATCCATTTGTTCATAATATTTTATTGTTTTTAAAAAGTCAATTTTCCCAATTTTCACCTCGACCTGTTTTCTTTTTTTTATTCTAAAAAAGTTAAATTTGGTAGCTTAAAATAGGGGTTTGTTTAAATAATTTATCTGACCAAAAATCAAAAAGCAGTGACCCTTGTATAATATAAAAGAGCTGGCTAACGGTAGATTACTCCACTCAAAGGCATGATCTTAGGGTTAAAATGTGGTGATTAACCCTGGAACTATAGACGATGGGGCTCAGTGGACTATCACATGTCCAAGGAACATATCAAATATGTTATGGCAATCAAATGCACTCCCACTTACGGTTGGTTTTATTCCAATCTTACCAGGAGTTACTCGAAACATACATAATTTCCTTAAGTACCCTTTATGGGGTAACTTTATTTCTAAAACCTGTCTCTTCACCTGAATAATAGTGAAGAAGACATCACAAAGGAGGGATCTATAGATTACACGTACAAGATAAGGGCTCTGCCAGAATTTTTGGTCCCTCCTTGGGAGTGAGATCAATTACTCATGATGAAAAAATACCTGGTATGTCTCAAAATGGTTTATCTGGCAGGAGGGAACGAAAATAAAAAAATTAAGTATTTTATTTAACTGATGGCTTCAAGAGTTATCATGTAACCGTTTTTTAATTCCTCTTTGCGTGTGGTTTTAATCATTCTTGGAAAGTAAAGAAGCTACGGATAAATAGATACTAGGAATTACTGATCTTCCAGATTGTTAAACCATCCCCTTACTGATACCACCACTTCCAGGAAGGAAGGTAAATAAAGGAGTACATTTCATTTTATTTAGCAGTTTCAAAAGAGTACAGTAAACACATTTGCAAGTAACACTGTGTATAAACTACAGAATGTTGCTGAACTGAGGAGCTCTGATTATTGTAGGTCTGTGACTTGTCACTGGAAAGACCTCATGGTGGGCGCAAAGAACACAGTCACAGTCTTGAAAAGTTGGCGCAATCTGGGGAACACTCCATCACAAAAAATAGAAAAAACAGTCACATCTAAAACAGTGATAATGCATCTGTAATGCACATTTGTTTGATTCTGTACAATTGGCTTCTTTTGGTGCCGATCTGTGTGGTCGGTGATTAAAGAAAGAGCTGCGAGCTCAGTAAGAGTTATTGAGTGCTGTAAACAGGCACACACAGGTCATGGTTGTCAACAGACCAGTCATTTCCAAAAAGTCTCCAAATCGCATCGGTCTCAGACCTGCTGAGAGCTTCGATTCCATCATTAGCAAGATTGTCTCCAATATTATAGGAACCGATGACATTATGCACATCTTGATGGCCAGGATGACGGACTAAGAAGTTGGGGGTTTTTTTAAGTCGTTGGCTTGTGCAAAATCATGCTGCAACAACAGAAGGGATTAGCAAATTCTCTTCCGTGCTGTGGAAAAAAAACAGACAGAAGTAAAAAATTAGCCTTGGTGCTGACAATTGCCAACATCATTTCTGTGACTGCCAAAATAAATGCCATTATTTTAAATTCATAACATGGAAGTTTATTTAATATTTCGATGTCAAATCGCTTTCTTCTCATTTACTCATGCAATTCTCAGGATCAACCCACCTTTGTCAACTACCCCACCTCAACCTTCCTGGAATTTCACCTACATTAGAACTCTTTAATCTAAGTCAACTCTGCCAGAGGTTCCATGTATCTGTCACTCCTGTTAATGCCAGATTGTATGGACTAAAGCGAATCACCCAAGAAAAAAATATTTGTCATCCAATTTCTTAATGTTTTTCTGCATCTTATCTAGACATGTTGTAGCTTAAATTGTACTCCTGTTTTACCCAATAACTGCAAATACTCCATTTCATCCATTCTATTTTTAGTGGCCTACATTTAAGTCACATATTCATTACTGTGACTGTGGCCCTTCCCAACATTAAAAGGCTTCAAAAACTTAGACTTAGTTAAGCACTCAGAAGAAGACCAACATAAATATATCCCTTCGTTCTTGAAGTTTCATAATTTCTCCACCTTGCCTCAAATATCTTTGGCTAAAATGATCTCCAAAGTATATGAGGCCTAGATAGGTAGACAGTTCCCCTGAGTTCCACAAAGACTAGTCGGCATAGCCATAAGTGAGAGGGGCAAAACTTAGAGACGTGTGACGCACGTTGTTTTTACACCAAGGGTGCCTGCAATGTGCTGCCAGGGGTGGTGGGGGAGGCAGATTATGTTAGTAGCAGTTAAGCTTTTAAATAAGCACATGGATATGCAGAGAATGGAAGAGTGTGGATCATGTGCAGGCAGTGGATGTCAGTTTAACCTGACATCATGCTTGGCATGGACATTGTGGGTCGAGGGACTGTTTCTATGGTGTACTGTTCTACATTCCAATCTGTCCGTTGCCTATAGCTCACAATTCTCTTGAATTAACCAGTCAGTAATATAGAAAGGAAATGTGTGTTATGTTGTCCTACAAATGTATTTTCCTGCAGGAAAGCACCTCTGAAGAGGTCTTATCCTGAAATAGCACATTTGGATTTAGGAATGTGGGATTCTTTGTTGTAATCTGTTCCATGTGGTTCTGAGCCAGCAAGCTACTGTGTTATCCTTTCTCTATTTAGCAATGTCAATAAAGCAGAACCATGTGTGGTATTGGTTAGCAGGAATCAAAACAAGGGCACATTCTGAAACTGTCTAATTAATCCTTGAATAGTATGCAGTCCTCCCCCACACTCGCCTCTCTCCACCCCCTCCCCAACATCAATACGCAGAGACATTTTTAAATAAGTAGTGAACTGATCAGCATTTTGTTGGAATTATATTAGTTGGATTATAATATACTTCTCAGAAATAATTTAAGCATGTTGGTATTCTATTATGAACAATGTTGAGGAAAGAAAATGCTCTTTAAAGTACATAATAAAGTATCACATATCATGGTATTTTACTCTCATTACATTTAGATTTGTATCAGAGCTGCAACAGGAAAAGCAGACACATGAAATTCTGCAACCACACACATGGTTGGAGAGTCAGGACATGAATGATATATGTGGAATATTTTATCATTTAATGAATGTATGCATGCCATAAGCTGTGAATAGGCACACACATTTACACTAAGTGCCAGTGAAGCAATTCACAATGGAATCCAAAGCACTAAACTATTTTCATTCTCTTACACAAAGCCGGCATATGACAAACTATTTCCATTCATGCTCATTTAAAAGAATTTCAATGTCCAAATCATTTCCTATTCATTCCTATTTAACACATTTCTACTGGGTCACATTAAGTGAAATGATGCTGCTTGCCAATTTTTCTTTGCTATCTTTATCTCTCCTTTTTTTTGGTTGAACAAATTTACCTTGTTGAAAACTGGCTTTGCAATTTGACCAGCCTTTTTCATTGCAATATTTTCATGCTTGACTGTCCTACTGCATTTGGATGCAAACTCAGGATTTTCTATCTCCTGAATCCTTTTTACATTGAATCCTCCAGTTCATCAGCTGATTTGTTTTTATTTATATTTGTCTAGATCACGCATACTAGGTTTTCATAGTCAAACCCAACCCTTCATTTCACAAAAGCCATGCATATGTATTTTCAACAAAAATGAACAGAAAGTGATTAGTAGTAGACTTGCTGGTTGATCTTCCTCTCCCAATATGTAAACTATGCTGTTGTGAGAAAATATACTATCCCTAAACTACTTCTCCAGTTAGTCAGTCAAAATTTAAACTATTAACATCCAACACACTTTTCTTTAATTAAAGACAGATTAGCAATGATCTTTTCTTAAGTCATCA
Organism: Amblyraja radiata; assembly: GCF_010909765.2. Classification (NCBI taxonomy): domain Eukaryota; kingdom Metazoa; phylum Chordata; class Chondrichthyes; order Rajiformes; family Rajidae; genus Amblyraja; species Amblyraja radiata. Next base: position 39,978,203 of record NC_045956.1, on the reverse strand, counting down.
GTATATTTTATAAATGCAACAAGAATGGAAGTTGTTCTATTAATAACTTGTGGATAATGGAAGGAAAAAAAATAGAGAATGAGGAAGGTAAAATTTTGGTAAGAATATGTTGTGATAAATGTTGAATAAATTGGAAAATAAAAAATGGTAATAGAGAATAACTGAATACCACACTAATTTGTTTCCTATTTTCTTACTTGTCACAACATAGAAGTTTTATGCCAACTCCCAACAGCGGACATCCATCAGTCCCTTGAGCACTTTGAGTGGAGGTCAGACAGGAAGCCAGCAGAGCCTGGTTGGAAACAATGGGGAAATCTAATGTGATATCACAAGCTTGGTAAGATGGGTGGAGGAGGTGGCTGCATTTGGAGATCGGAGCCAGTGAAAGATTGGGAGTGGAGACCATAACTGGGACGAATGAACAAAAAGATGTAGATCTGAGCCTTGAGAACAGGAGGAAGTAGTTTGAAATTGGAGGCTGTCGCAGCTAAGAGCCCGTTTAGATAAAGGGGTGGCATCAGGTAGTTTGGGGAAAGTAGCCCAACGAGAGCAGGTACGATGGAAAAATCATGGATCTGGATCCTGATCGGGTTCCTCAAAGAGCACGACAAAGCATAGTTCTGAGATCATGTGAAATGTGTCTTGAAGGCAAAGTGATGTAATTGTCCAGGCCCCAAATTGCAAGCAAAAAGTAACTTCAGGCCTTTAAAGGTAAATCACAATCAGAAATGCCAGATTGAATTTCCAGAGAGGTATAACTCAATCCAGAGATGGCCTTTATTGCATTCCACTTCAGAAATAAACAACTTTCAGAAAGTTAGCATTGAAAAAGGAACGTGGGAATTTGTGGGCTCTTGTGTCATGAAATGTATTTGTTGATTTTTGTGGGGAGTCAGCTGTGTACACAATGGGTGTAGTTTCTTGGATGAAAACTGCAGCCCCGATGTTGGATTAATCAGTGGAATGGGATTCAATATGGACTGTTAAAACAAAAAGATTCAGCTGCAATGTTTTGTCGTATTCAATGCTGTGCCGCAAATTCTGCCAATATGAAGCCAAGTACCTCATATTGTGTTTCACTCTTGACATAATCATATCAAACTTCATTGTTGTCATTTTGAAAGCAATGTTGGAACAATGCAAGGAATTAAATCGTGCTGTTCTGGGAAGCAACAATTTATTTTCTAGTCAATGTAAACTCATAGAACATGTTTTTTAAAATCTGCACTGCTCTGCATGTCTGCCTAGTTTTCTTTGCATCCAGGTTTAATCTCAATTCTTAGTCACCAATTTAACTGATAATCATGTGCACTTTTTCAGAGTGAAGGGCAAAGCAGGTGGGTGTAAGGAAGCTTGGATGACAAGAGAAATTGAGAGGCTCTGGTCACAGTTAAGGATATGGCATGGGGCAGGTATCAGCAGCTGGTATCAAGTGTAGCCCTGGAGGAGTTGAGTACTGAAGAGTCAGCTAAAAAAGGAAATCAGGAGGGCAAAAAGGGACAGGAGATGGCTCTGGCAAATACCATTAGGATAATCCCAAGAGATGTTATAAGTACATGATGGAAAAAGTGTAAACTGGGAGAGAATGAGATCCCTCAGGAATCAAATCGATCAAATCTGTGTGGAGCCACAGGAGATGGGTAAGGTGCTCAATGAATATTTTTTCGCTATTTTTACCATGGAGAAAGACATGAGGATCGGAAAACTTGGGGCATTGAATGGTAGCATCTTGAGAGCAATCAGTATTACGGTCGAGGAGGTGCTGAAGGCCCTAACGCGTATGAGGATAGATCAAATCTCCTGGGCTTGATCAGATTTATCCATGGACACTATGGGAAGATAGAGAGCCCTGGCTGACATTTTGGAGTCAGCATTAAATATGGGTGAAGTGCCGGAAGACTGCAGGTGGCAAATGTTATGCCTTTATTTAAGAAGGGCTGTAGGTTAAAGTCTAAGAACTACTGGCCAGTGAGCCTAACATCTGTGGTCAGAGATCTACGAGCAAGTATTCTGAGGGATATGATGTACATGTATTTAGATGGACACGGGCTGATTGTCAGCGTGGTTTTGTACATGGCAGTTGTCTCACGAATCCGATTGGGGTTTTTGAAGATGTGACCCAAATGGTTGATGAGGGCTGAGCTGTAAACATTGTATACTGTATATGGATATCAGCATGACATTTGACAACGTTCGGCATGGTAGGCTGCTCTGGAAGGTCAGATCACATTGGAACCAAGGAGAGATAGCTGAATGGATAGAAAATTGGCTTCATGAAAAAAAAGAGCATAATGATGGAAGGTTGTTTATCGGACTGGAAGGCTATGACTAGTGGTGTGCCTCAGGGCTCGGTGCTGGGCCCATTGCTGTTTGTCATCTATATCAATGATTTGGATGAGAACTACAAGGCATGATTAGCAAGTTTGCAGATGACACTAAAATGGGTGGTCTTGTGGTTAGTGAAGATGGTTGCCAAAAATTGCAGCGGGATTTTAATCAGTTGGGCAGGTAGGCTGAGGAATAGTTAATGGTATTTAATACAGAGAAATGTGAGGTGTTGTCTTTTGGTAAATCAAACAAAGGCAGGAACTACATGGTGAATGGTCGGGCTCTGAGGAGTGTTGTAGAGCAGAGGGATATAGGAGTGCAGGTACAGTCCCTTGAAAGTGGCATCACAGAATTATAGGGTGATCAAATAGGATTTTGGGACATTGCCCTTCATCAGTCAGACTACTGAGTATGGAAACTGAGTATAAGACATTGGTGAGGGCACATTTAGAGTATTGTGTTCTGTTTTGGTCACCATGTTATAGGAAAGAAGTCAAGCTGGAAAGGGTGCAGAGAAGATTTACGAGGATGTTGTCAGGACTCAGAGGCTTGAGTTATAGGGAGAGGTTGAGTAGGCAGCAACTTTATTCCTTGGAGCACAGTAGATGAGGGGTGATCTTATAGAGGTGTACAAAATCATGAGAGAAATAGATCAGGTAAATGCACTGAGTCTTTTGCCCAGAATATCAATAACTGGAAGACATAAAACTGGAGGACATCAGGGCCCTAGTGAGACCACACCTGGAGTATTGTGTGCAGTTTTGGTCTCCAAATTTGAGGAAGGACATTCTTGCTATTGAGGGAGTGCAGCATAGGTTCACAAGGTTAATTCCCGGGATGGCGGGACTGTCATATATTGATAGATTGGAGCGGCCGGGCTTGTACACTCTGGAATTTAAAAGGATGAGAGGTGATCTTATTGAAACATATAAGATTATTAAGGGTTTGGACACGCTAGAGGCAGGAATCATATTCCCAATGTTGGGGGAGTCCAGAACCAGGGACCATAGTTTAAGAATAAGTGGTAAACCATTTAGAACGGAGATGAGGAAATACTTTTTCACACAGAGAGTTGTAAGTGTGTGGAATTCTCTGCCTCAGAGGCTGGTTCTCTGGATGCTTTCAAGAGAGAGTTAGATAGAGCTCTTAGGGATGGTGGAGTTAAGGGATATGGAGTGAAGGCAGGAACGAGGTACTGATTGTGGATGATCAGCCATGATCACATTGAATGGTGGTGCTGCTCGAAGGGCCGAATGGCCTACTCCTGCACCTACTGTCTATTGTCTATTGTTTAAGGTGAGGGGGGGGGGGGGGGGAATTTATTGGGAACCTGAGGGGTAACTTTTATTTACAAAAAGGGTGGTGGGTGTATGGAACAAGCTGCCAGTAGAGGAAGCTGATGCAGGTACTATCGCAACATTTAAGATACATTTAGACAGGTACATGGATAAGGCAGAGCCAAATGCAGGCAGGTGGGACTAGTGTAGATGGAGCATGTTGGTCGGCATGGGAAAATTGGGCCAAAGGGCCTGTTTCCATGCTGTGTAACTTTATGATTCCATCTCTTGATCAACCAGGACTTCTGGTAATTTGCTCTGACTCCAGTCATAAACTCTTGACTTCTAATCATCACCCAACCCCCAAGACTCAATCACAAAACTGCTGATGGTTGATCAACTCCCAGCCATCCAGAGTTCCAAACATTACATTTACACAACTCATGATTATACATCCGACCCCAATCACAACACTGTCCCTGTCACTGAGGTCTGGCCCACACCCAAGGCTCTGATCCCAATTCTGAACCATATTCAATTATCTCCTCTCTGGCCCCACGCTATAGAAACAAAGAAAATAGGTGCAGGAGTAGGCCATTCGGCCCTTCGAGTCCCTATGGACTCTGAGACCCTAACCATTCAGATTAATCTGCCATCTCGTCCTCTTAATAACTTGCATTTACCACAAAATTCCTGTTTCACCCTTCTAGAGGTCATCCTGTGTCTTTGATCACAGTCATTGAATCATAGTCATTCTGCACAAAAACATGCCCTTTGGCACCACCATCAATATTAAACCCATTCACACACATTTGGTTCATATGCCTTAGGAAGCCAGTTACAATTTAGTTTATTGTCATGTGTACCGAGGTACAGTGAAAAGCTTTTGTTGCATGCTGTCCAGTCAGCGGAAAGACAATACATGATTACAATCGAGCCATTTACAGCATATAGAAACATGATAAGGGAATAACGTTGGGAATAACGTCATGCTTGTCTTGATGTTTCCTAAGTGTTGTGAGAATATCTGTCTCCAACACACATTTCAAGTTTGAACTACTCTGTATTTATAAAATTCCATCAGATCCTCTCTAAACCTCCTATTTCTCACCTGAATAGTTATACCACATTTTAGACACTCACACCATGGAAAACAAAGATTCTTACTATCTACCCCACCTCCTCCACACACCCACTCAAAAGTTGGCATACCTCAGCTTCCTTCGCTCCAGAAAAATAAATCCAGACTATCCAATCTCTCCTGCGAACTGAAATGCTCCAGTCCAGGCAATGTTCAATGGTGTTTTTATTGTCACATGTGCGAAGTGCAAACGTACGGTGAAATTATTTTCTTACAAACAGTCCAGCAGAGTATTGCCATACTCAAGCACATCCCTGATTAGCTGATTGTACAGAAATAGCCTACTGAGCCCGCATTTTCTAAGTCCAGTCCACGCTCTAGGTATTCTGAGTGGTGCCCATTCCAGGCAAGTCCCAAGCTGCTGGGGGCCTCCAGCCGTCGATTTCCTTGGGCATGCGGGTTGACCTGCCCACTATCCCGGTGAATCTCCCTTGCACCCGATTACCGCTGCTATCTCCCACTCCCTAACTGTTGCTATTATCAATAACCATAAAGCTGACACTTCTAGGTCCCAAATGGTCCTGGGAGCATTGGTATTCTCCAACTGTCACAGAACATGGTACATTTGCCACTTATCAAAAACACACAATGTCTTTGTGTCACACTGCCAATCCAAGGTCTTCAACATGACCAAATATTATTTTTATATTATTCTGTTTCTACCTGACAACAGCTTTCTTCAATACTTAGATTTACCCTTGATGTGCTGTATTGTGCCAGGGCATATTCTGAAAGGATCATAAAAAGTGCCAGATAATGTGTTTTTTTTGTCATGAGAGGTCTTTGAACATTTCAGGAGTTAAAGAAGAGGGGAAGAATTTTTTATTTTGTTGAGAACACTTGCAAGCTATGAAAGCCTTCTGCGTGGTTACGTCATTGCCTGGCTTCTGTCACACCAGTGGGAAAAGGTTTTCCTTTTTTGTTTCTGCAGCTGATGCCTCTCTTAAATGTGTAAGAGAGAAGGAGCAAAACAAAGTATGAGATCAATCACTCAGGATGGCATTAATCTATTTTTGTTGCTGAGTGCACCAACTTAATTTATTTTTGCAATGGGAGATTGGAATGCAAAATTAGGTGCTGGGCACTGGAGAAAAGAATAGAAAGAGCAAGTACTGACAAAATAGAGATGGGATGTAAGAAACCGTAAAGAGATAAAGCAAACCCATATAATAAAAAGGTGAAGAAGGAAAACAATATACCACAGATTGTGCAACTGTAGACAGAACCGTTTGCATAAGATCATAAATACAGATTTCGATATAGACCATCAAATTAGTAGAAGAAACAGGAAACCAAGGACTGAGCCATTGGCCAAACAAGTCACATTTATCTGTGTGTTCTTGTATAATTTCAAGGTTAATTTGTGATCTCCAAGTTTGGCCATATACACTATATCAATGTCCGTTTTCTGATGATACAAACATTATTCTTAATTTTTCTGAGTCCCGCTGTACAATTCAGCCGGAAAGTCCATTCAGATCAATTCACCAGCATACCTCCTAGCCCTATAGCATTAGGTCTATTTTCAAATTCTCTTTTCCTGCCTCTTGTTATTCCTTCATAATTTTCCTATTAATGTACATAATATTAATTATCTTTTAAATCATGTATCCCCAACCATTGACCTCACAACTTTGAATGAATGACCTTTTCAACTCCTGCATCAGAACATATTATTTGTATACTCCATTGTTCTTTACAAAGACTTATAAGGTCCCATCTGATGTATCCTTGATGTTAGATAGACAAAATAATAAGATTAGCAGGGCTAATTTCAAAACATTTTTTCTTCTGTACAGAGGTCTCAGCATCTGGCTGGTCCTATTAAGTGACATCAACAAGAACTATTTCATATTGAGCTTCGGACTTTATCAATGCAACGCACAACCCAGCAGGAATTATGTAGATTTGATCGTGAATCCCACTATTCTGCTCTCCTTGTTAATAACTGTTTTACTGTGATTGGAACATTAAGGACATCGAATCCAATGTATTTTTCTGGTCAAGCAGAAGTCCATCTTCCCAATATGCATTATTTATTTGCACTAGTTTCTTTGCTACTGATCAGCATGGTTTCTAATTTTAAAATAAATTTACTGTCAGCTCAGAAACTTGGTTGTTGATGGTGTAGACTGGGAATTCAGGTGAATGTTGCACCTGACTCTCCAACCATTAAACAGCTGAATCTGTAATGATTAGAAATTCGAAAGCACCACCTGCTAAGTTCAAATTTTCAGATTTTCAACAAACTTTGTCATTTGGAAATTCTCTGCGATGGAATCATATAATCAAAGGCCCAACCTGTCCATGCTAAGCAACATGCCCCAAGCTTGTCCCATTTGCCTGTGTTTGGCCCATATGCCTCTAAACCTAGAGAAACAAGGAACTGCAGATGCTTGTTTACAACAAAAAGATGCAAAGTGCTGGAGTAACTCAGAGGGTCAGGCAGCATCTCCGGAGAGCATAGAAGGGACCCGACACAAACACGTCACCTATCTATGTTCTCCAGATATGCTGCCTGACTGGCTGGGTTACTCCAGCACTTTGTCTTTTCCCCCCCATTAACCCTATGATATCCATGTACCTGTCCAATTCTTTATCAAATGTTATTATTGTAACTGCCTCAATTTTCTCCAACAGCTCAATCTATATCCATGTAATAACATAGGCCGACATTGACCAAAGTTGGAAAAACAGTGCCTGATGCAGCACTTCACTTAAATGATTTGGAAACCTGGATGCACAGTTTCTTCATCAATGTAAATATTTTGTTACTTCTTCACAATATCAAGAAAGTGGCTGCCTATTGGGCACCATAGTCGTCTGCTTTTATAAGTTTATTTTGAGTTTGCTTCTATTTGAGCCTGATTATTTATTCTATTTGCTTTCTTATTATGGAGACCATGCTGAATGGTGATACGCAATTCACCAGTATGACTTTTCCTTTCTTCCTACATGCCTTTTCCTGGCATGTTAAATATTCCCCAGCATCCCATGAGATAATTGTCACACTTGGTTATTCCATCACAAAGTTAAATTATCTACTCCTCTGATCCACAAGTATTTGAACATTTTGGACACTAAACCTTTGGTAGTAATATAAAATGTGTGCTATCTTGCTCAGAGACCCAGATTTGCTTTTGTACGACGGTGCTGCCTATGTGTGGAGTTTACATGTTCTCCCTGTGACCACCTGGGTATTCTCCAGGTGCTCATATTTCCAAAGATGTGTGGGTTTGTAGGTCAAGTGGCTTCGGTAAATTGTCCCAAGTGGCAGTGTAAAATTGGTGTATAGGTGATCACTGGTCAGCTTGGACACGGTGGGCTGAAGGAAGTGTTAATACACTTACAATTTTTTATTTTAATTGAGTGAATAAACAAAATTGTTTTTGATACCATCTGGGAATTCTGTTTTATTTCACTTTCAGTTCTAATGCAAATATGGGACATAACATGTGTTTAATGTTGGCCATAAAACTATTTATTGTCATTCCTTTTAAATAGTACACCATCACTTCTCTCATAGTTTCTTACAATATAGGAAGAAGGCATTCAGTTAAGTCAATCTCTTAAAACATTCCCATCGACCCCATATCCCATACGTTCCCTGTGACCTATTCTCCACCACAAGCCTATGAACCCCACTGAATCTTTTCTGACCCACCAAAACTGGGGGTAATCTTCAGTGACCAATTAAACCTACCAAACATCACATCTTTGGAATATGGGAGGAAACTGGAGCAACCAGGGAATCCCATGCAATCACAAGGAGAATGTCTAAACTCCACTTGGACAACAAATAAAATCAGGATTGAACTGGATCTGGATCTGTCGCTGGATCTGTGACATAATGTAAAAGAGATGTTGCATGGCAGTGTAATTTAAGACTTTATCTTGTTAGTTTATTCCTACATTCTGTAACAAATAAATTCAAAAGCTTGCAGAATTCCATTTATTATGCTTATTATCTTTGAATTATTTTCATGAACTGTGACTTTAGCCTTGAACTTGTATTCTCTCTTTTGCATTGTCCTCTTAGCTGTCATGGGATCAAAAGAGCATTTCACACCTTCTGCTCTACAGTCATAGTCATAGAGTGTGGAAACAGGCTCTTCAGCCCAACATGTCCCACCTGCCTGCATTTGGCCCATATCCCTCCAAACCTGTTCTATCCATACTGCTATTTTTTTGTGGCTAAACTTACTCATTTTAAATTTGCTTTAGCCTAGCCCAAGGTTACAAATTCTGTCATCCACAAACTTTCCCATTTTTTAAATATGTATATCTGCATCATTTTTAAATTTCACACACAAACTTGATGAACAGTGGACTAATTTATTGGCTATAAGCAGCAGTCAATTTAGACTTAGACATAATAATAATAATAATAATAATAATAATAATAATAATAATAATAATAATAATAATAATAATAATAATAATAATAATAATAATAATAATAATAATAATAATAATAATAATATATTTTATTGTCATTGCACATCAGTGCAACGAGATTTAGTATGCAGCTTCCAACCGATGTAAAAGAAAAATAAAATAAATAAATAAACTGTGCGACGTGACCATCCGAGGGAGACAGTCCAGGGGGGGATGGGGGGCACTCAGCATGGCCGGTTCAGAGCCGCTATAGCTCTGGGAATAAAGCTGTTTCTGAGTCTGGAGGTTCGGGTGTAGAAGGCCTTGTAACGTCTGCCGAAGGGAAGTAGTTCGAACAGTCCGTTACAAGGGTGTGAGGAGTCTTTATGGATGCTGACGGCCTTCCTGAGGCACCGTGTGTGGTAGATGCCCTCCAAGGCTGATAGCTGTGTCCCAATAATCCTCTGCGCTCTGTGGACGACGTGCTGAAGAGCTCTCCTCCTTGCCTCCGTGCAGCTGAGATACCACACAGAGATGCCATACGTTAATATGCTCTCTGTGGTGCAGCGGTAGAAGGTTGTCAGCAGCTGTTAGGGCAGACCAGTCTTTTTTAATGTCCTCAGGAAGAACAGTCGTTGCTGTGCCTTCTTGACCAGCGCAGCGGTGTTGGTGGACCATGTGAGGTCCCCTGAAATGGACCATGTGAGGTCCTCTCCACACTTTCCCCGTAAATGGAGATTGGGGCCTATTCTCCATTATGGGACCTCCTGAAGTCAATAATCAGCTCCTTGGTCTTGGAGGTGTTTAGTGACAAGTTGTTACGTGCGCACCAGTCCGCCAGGTTCTGCACCTCCACTCTGTATTTTGTTTCATCACCATTGGTGATCAGCCCAATCACTGTTGTGTCGTCTGCAAACTTCACGATGGTGTTGGTGTCTAATGCAGGAACAAAGTCATGAGTGAAGAGGGAGTAGAGCATGGGGCTTAGTACACAGCCCTGTGGTGTGCCGGTACTCAGGGTGATAGTGGAGGACAGGTGATGAATCTAAATTCCAATGGACGATGGCTGGCAGCAAGATAAAATATATCTGAATTTTCAGAAAGTGAAAATAATAATGTCCATTAGGCTATGCTCTTACTGCAGCTGAAGGAAAGGTGATCCAACAAACTGGCATTAACTTAATTATTTGCATAAGTTCACATTAAACTTACAGCACAGAAAATTCACTGAAAAGTTCATATAGATTTGTTTTCTTCTCGCATGTTTACACTGCTTCCTACACTTCTTCTTATGCCTCCTTGGGCTGGGGGTTGTCTTGTTTGTGCTCTAGCTCTAACCTGGCTGATGAGGCCAATGTTATGCCTCACAGGTGAAGCGAAAGTTGCTTGGCAAGACAGGTAAACAAGTAGATTGGGAGGTGATGAGCTCCCTTACTTTGATGAAACACCGAAGCATCAGCTTTGGTATTGTGAAGTTGGGAATCTGATGAACGCAAGCTACCATTAATGTTGACTGAGTCCAATTAGAGCACATGCTGGAGGTGTTAGCTTGGAAGTGGATGCAGACAACATTTCGCTTATCCAGTTAGTGGATTTGGAAATTTTGAGGAGACAGCCTTATTAGTATTACTTCAGTGCCTGGAGGTGTGTACCCATCTCAGCAATGTAGAGGAAGGCAGGGATCACTGTAGCCTGGTAGTCTGTGAGACGTTTGCGGGGTTGTAGTTTTGATTTTATTTGAATTGCCTCTTTCAGTGCTACAACTTTAATGAAATTCGGTACAGTAAAGGTCAAACCCAAAAGCTTGCAAGCCCTTACTTTCGTTGGTTTTTAAAAAAAATACCCTGTTGCATTTTTATTGCTTTTGAAAAATCCTCGTTAATTATATTTGGCATGTACACTTGGAACGTGGTAGGAAGTTGGCTGGCTTTAATTCTTGACTACAACTCCCTCATCTGGGAGGAGCAGAGAACGCCAGGGAATCTCTGGAACACCTTAATCACGAGCAACGTCAGGGTAGGAGATTTCTGATAGTGGTTATTAGTGCGGAACCTCGCTGAAGTTTGACGATAGGAAACTCTAAGCAAGAATCACATACATTCGGTTTCCATCACTGGCAAAGAGCTTGACCTGGTACAGCATTGTAGGCAAATCCAAACAGAGAGCAGGGAGCAGCTCCAAATACACTACATGACTTTTTTAACCTTGGAGAAATCACTACTGTATGAACTCTGCAGTCTACACTCCAACAGTGTTGAAAACATATGGAGCATCCTTCTCATATTTGCATGGTCCCCTGTGTGAAACTCTTCCTAAATCTCAGGATGAGCATTAAAGGTCAAACATTTGACAGCACTGGGCCTGTACTCGCTGGAGTTTAGAAGAATGACGGGGGACCTCAATGAAATGTACAGAATAGTGAAAGGCTTGGATAGACTGGATGTGGAGAGGATGCTTCCACTAGTGGGAGAGTCTAGGACTTGAGATCATAGCCTCTGAATTAAAGGTTGTTCATTTAAGAAGGAAATGAGGAGGAATTTCGTTAATCAGAGAGTGGTGAATTCTTTAGTCAGAGGGTGGCAAATCTATGGAATTCTTTGCCACAGAAGGCTATCATGAGTCGTTGATTTTCATTTACTATTTTCCCGATAAATTGGATCACAAAGTGCCCACAAATGTGGAAATCTATGAATATGTTCAGTCTGATTAACCTGTATGCTGCAACTTGAGCTTTCGAATAAAGTTACGTTGAAAACTCCAGTAGTCGTTTCTCAGACCACTAAAACATCACATTAAATTAAATATGCGGGTACCTAACTGACCAGGAATAGCCTGGGCTCCCCCAATACACCATGTTACTGAAAGGACATCAGTGAGTCCGTCAATGGAAAAGTTTATTACTGTCTTCACAACTTTGATCTTCAGGCCTACATCCTGAAATTATGCCAAAGACCACTGGTACTGAACACTAGTCTACCTTTCCAAGGAAAATGTGTATATGAACATGAGTAATTATACATTCTTCCCCAGTGCAGATATTAAGTTCTCATTTTTCAACTGAGTGAATACTAGGAATTCACTTGTTAAAGAGTAGGTCCATTGATTCACTATCCCTAGATTCAGATATTGTGATAGTTCAGCATCTGGTTCACCAGCGCTCCATTTCCCACAATCCCTTTAAACTCACGGGGGCCCTGTTCACTAATTTGCCATTGTCTATGTCTAAAATAAGTGAATTAAAAATGTACTATACGAATAATAGCCAATTGTGCAGAAAATCTGCTCTTCCACCCAAGTCCTGAGGGCCCCGGATTAACAGAATGTTACTGTCACTGTAGTTCACAAGTTCACAAGATATAGTAGAATTAGACCATTCGGCCTGCCGTTCAATCATGGCTGATCTCTGCCGCCTCATCCCATTTTCCTGCCTTCTCCCCATAACCCTTGATACCTGTTCTAATCACGAGCGTATCTATCTCTGAACATAATGAATATTACATATCACATAATGAGCTCAGTCCCTCTGACTTTCTTTACCTTGCTGACAAGATTTATCAAGACAAAGTTCATATATCGCAATGTCAGCTTGTTTAGCTGAAGTTGGGAACATTTATGCAGAGATCCATAAGCAGAAAACAATGAATTACATTCCATACAATTACCTTTTCTCATTTTGAAAACTGAGTTTTACCCTGCGATATAAATGCATAACGATTCATGATATATGAGTAGCAAAAAATGGTGTTTGTCAAAACATTAAGTAAACTGCAAAGCCAAATGTAATAACTGATTGCTCATTACAGAGAAGGAATTGGATCTTTAGAGAGGTAGAGCTGAGCCAATCCTGCATAATCCTGAGCCAATCGGATCCAATCCTGCATAACCACAGTTGTACGTACCAATAATGAAACCATTGACCCATATTTTAGGCAGAGATAGATAGATTCTTGATTAGCACAGGTGCCAGAGGTTATGGGGAGAAGGCAGGGGAATTGAGTTCAGAGGGAGAAATTTATAGATGGTCCAAATGGCCTAATTCTGATCCTATCACTAATGATCTTATGAGTCTCCTCTCATTATACCAGACATCAATACCAATATCCATTACAGTATTTCACTGACTGTAAAGATGACTGTGTGGAGCCCAAGACACCAAATTTTGCACCAATCTCACGGTTTACCACCCACCTTATGGGCCAGCAATTCCGATGTATAAATAGACTGTGGGCATCAGACACTTCAAAGCACTTTATTACCAGGATATATCGTAATCCACTGGTAAAATAGACAAACTGCTCAGTCTGCATCCTTTCCCAGAGCAACACTCCAGCATGGAGGTGGCGATCATATTCAACAAGCACCAATGGGCAGGACACATATTCTACACACGTGATGCCACATTCCTGAAGTGAGCACACTGTTCTGAACACCATGACAACAGATCATTGCCACGAGGAGAGAGAAAATGCAAGGAAGTTTCAAAGTCTTGTTACAGAGATATCACTGCCTCATTGAAGCATATTAATCCATGAATGAAGACTCTCAAGCTGGTCCAGAAGATTTAAGGAACTTTCAAGTCACTTCACAGGCGCACATGGATGGCCAATGCTTCAAACACTTCCTAAACTTTTCATGTAGTGCAATGGAGCTCATAGTTTTGGTCTATCAGGTGCAGGCAGACTTTAAATGATCCAAACCAGTCGATTATTCCACTATACTAAAACTGGTACATTTGACATAACCCCTGATTCAGTCATTAACTTTGGTCGTATATTCTATAGTCTCAAAACTTTGTATGAAAGGTTTCTCCTCTTTTCATTTTCATTCCTTAGATTTTATCTCCTTTCCATATACAATATGATCATTCCCGGGTATACCAAATTGCCTGTGTTCTGGTGTCCTCTTGAATACACCAAAATTAGTCTTGCCTAGAAATTAGATTTCCACATTTGTGGGCACTTTGTGATCCAATTTATCGGGAAAATAGTAAATGAAAATCAACGACTCATGGTGTGATTCACAACATGATACACATTGCCCTCCAGGTGTAAATAACTCGTTCTAAGCTTCCCCCCCCCCAGTCAAGTTTCAGTCAATAAAATACTGAGTCAAGCACTTGCGCATCTATACTTTATTTTGGAAAAACACAATAACAGTTCCCCTCTACTATACCGAACCACCGCGGGTTCGATCCTTGTATCTGCTTGGCCAAGCCCTTTTAGCCTCGAGCAAGCAGATACACTACAAACGGTCACGCTGTCCTAAGCTTTCTCCCAGAAGATCAACACAGGACCTCATGGGAGCGGCCTTTTATAGGTCCCTGAACCTTGTGGGGTCGAACCATATGGGGGTGGTCTCTTTACAGTCCAATAACAGATATTGATTAACACAGTACATGATAGACAGTTCCCTAAGCCAATAATACAGTAACTAATACAATGTATCTGACGAAGTTTCTAGCAATGATCCTATAGCGAGCAAGATAGTCCACGCCTGCTAAATGCAATGGGCTGACGTGTAGTACGCAACAGAGCTGAACGTGGGCCATTTCTTTGTCCATTTTAGTAACCCGACCCGACTTTGTATATCCCTCTCGCAGTGTAATCAGCATTGCGGGGTAACAGTTTGCGTGTGATTATAGGGTTAGATTCATAATTCTGTTCAATCATAATTCTGTTAAATTTTGTTAAAGATTAATATGTTAACAAATTATGATTCTGTTAATTGTCTTTTTTTTTAATGTTTTTAAGCCATTTTCTTTTTAAATGGCTCATGTGCTGTGTTTGAGTTTGAGTTGATTTTGTATTACTCTTGCACTCTGTAATTCATCTAATCACACTGTTCACAACTGCGGTATTTGGAAAATAATAGCAATATGTAGATTCCAGTTGCTCTGCTCTTGGAATCTTGGAATGTTCCTTAATATTCCATACTGTAATGGGTCTGGTCTTCCCAATTGCCAGAGAGTGGAATGAGATCTGTCTGTAATGGTGGGGTTATCTAAATGAAGTACTTAACAAAATAAAATTTGTTTTGAGCTAGATTAAAAATTGATGTATAACTTAATGATGGTTTTATTCGGTGACCATACAACTGATTAGATTAGGAGTAGGAAAGAACACACACACACACACATATGTTTAAGAAGGAACTGCAGATGCTGGAAAATCGAATCCGCACCCGCTGAGTTTCTCCAGCACTTTTGTCTACACACATATATTTAATGTGATATAGATGTATATAATCATATAACGCACACATATATATTTCTCCAGATTTGTATATATAATGATAAACATTTTGCCAGCCTTTTTGAGGCAGCGACTGTGATAAATCCCCTCGATGGAAGGAAGGTCAGAGCCGATGATGGACTGGGCAGTGTCTACTACTTTTTGTAGTCTTTTCCTCTCCAGGGCGCTCAAATTGCTGAACCAAGCCATGATGCAACCGGTCAGCATGCTCTCTACTGGGCATCTGTAGAAGTTAGAGAGAGTCCTCCTTGACAAACCGACTCTCCGTAATCTTCTCAGGAAGTAGTGGCGCTGATGAGCTTTCTTGATAATTGCATTAGTGTTCTCGGACCAGGAAAGATCTTCAGAGATGTGCACGCACAGGAATTTGAAGTTCTTGACCCTTTCAACCATCGACCCATTGATATAAATGGGGCTGTGGGTCCCCCTCCTACTACTTCCAAAGTCCACAATCAGTTCCTTGGTTTTGCTGGTGTTGCTGGTGTTGAGGGCCAGGTTATTGCACTGGCACCATATGGACAGTTGCTCGATCTCTCTTCTATACTCTGACTCATCCCCATCAGTGGTACGTCCCACAACAGTGGTGTCGTCAGTGAACTTGATGATGGAGTCCGCACTGTGACTGGCTACGCAGTCATGAGTATAGAGTGAGTACAGCAGGGGGCTGAGCACGCAGCCTTGAGGTGCTCCCGAGCTGATTGTTATCGAGGCTGACACATTTCCACCAATACGAACAGACTGTGGTCTGTGTATTTACAATGTGTATGTCTAGTTTGCATTCACCCAATCCGTTTCATGCAATTTACACCTAATTGTAAGAATCTGCAGATGTTCCATTCTTTTCCTGCAACTCTTATCTAGACTCCAGACATGCTGGCACCATTTTGCAGCTTGTCCCATTTCTGCAGAAGGCACACTTAAATTGACCAAATGGCCAAATAGCACAGAAGCCTTTACTCAATTTTAGTGCCCTGGCATCTCCAATTTGACCAGAATTAACATTGGGATAAATAAAGTTCTATCGTAAATATATCGTATCAATATACAGTAAAAATTTGGACTTCGCTTCTGGGATTTTTTATTTGGAATAAACTATGCAATCCACAATTCATTCCTGTAGATGTTTTTCCCACAATGCTTGTAAAGACTGCTCCTGCAGAATTTAGAGAGATCTCTGTGCAGGACCTTACCTCGCTGGGGCCTCAATTTATGCATATTCTCTATTTATCCTTTACTTAATCTTCTACAACCCCATCCCCCTTCCCCCAACAAACGTCTCCACAATACCAATCCCTAACCACATCTTACGTTCCTTGAATGTAGTAAAGGCATTTTTAAAAGTTCCTTTCCAACAACATTAAAAAAAATGATTAAAACTGAAGGACCAAGTTTAGAAGATGGTATGCATCTTTCAGCAAAGGGAAACTAAAAACAGTTAGCAAATAAACATGTCAAGTAACATCAATAAGAAAAAAATTACTGGGTGGATAGGAATTGCACTTTATTGTGATTCACTGGATATTTATTCTGTGTAATATTGCTGCCAATTAGTACTGGATACATCTGGAAGATATTTAAGTTCAAGTAAAATATATAGAGTTTGGAAACAGACCCTTCGGCCAACATGTCCCAGCTGCACTAGTCCCACTTGCCTGTGCTAGGTCCATATCTCTCCAAACCTGTCCTATCCATGTACCTGTCTAACTGTTTCTTAAACATTGAGATAGTTCCAGCCTCAACTACCTCATCTGGCAGCTTGTTCCATACACCCATCACCCTTTGAGTGACCATCTAAATGTGTATCTGACCATCTAAAACCAAGATCTATAATGTCTGGGCAATATAACTTCAAAAGAACACAGCATCATTTGAGAATTAATGACCAGCAAGGACATGTGAAAATGCTTTCATTGGGGAAAATTACATTAAGTGAATAATGTTATTGAAAATTACATTTAAATTAATTTGGGCCGATTACGTTGATGATATTCACACTAATAGAGGATATTTTTACAATGTTGCCAAGCTTTAAAGAAGACCTGAAGTTTGAAGGTACTTATCACTAAAAGATATCTGGAATAGAAGCTTGTCAAATGCCATTAATACGGCAATTTATTAACCCTTCGAGAAAGGTGACTGGGGCCTGGTGAACAATGGAATCAAAGATTAAAGAAATGCATAAAAGAATACATGAATAAATACTTTGTAGAACACAATTGTGCTGTGGCTGAGTCATCTATGAAAAGCAATTGCTCAGTGTAGTACAGAGCAAATTGTAAGAATGGATTAATATCTTGGTGTTTGATTTGATTTATCATTTAGAACTGAGAGAAATGTCAAACCTTGATTGTCTTCCCCAGGAGACAGAGTGGGTGTGCAAATTTCAATCAGAGCAAATCCTACTCATTCTGTGGAGTGACAGGATTAAGGTGGTGAATGCATATTTCACATTCCATTTATTTCTTGTATGTTTCAGGAGGAATTTTACATTTTGAAATTGATGATGTCAATTCAGCTACCTGTTGTTACATTCCTCGACTAATTTCAATTTACATTGTAAATCAAAACTACAGTCCCACTTTAACATTGGGATGTCAGCAACAGCCATAATTATAATGCAAAGGAATATCAAGCTACACCGAGCCATTTTGTGCTTAATTCTGCCCTCTATTCCTGATAACCCATTTGCTTTTCTTTCAGCCACACTTATTTTTGAGTGTTCCGTGGTTCCAAGTGGAACCATATAACCATATAACAATTACAGCACGTCAACAGGCCATCTCGGCCCTTCTAGTCCATGCCGAACTCTTACTCTCACCTAGTCCCATCTACTTGCACTCAGACCATAACCCTCCATTCCTTTCCCGTCCATATACCTATCCAATTTATTTTTAAATTATAAAATCGAACCTGCCTCCACCACTTCCACTGGAAGCTCATTCCACACAGCTACCACTCTCTGAGTAAAGAAGTTCCCCCTCATGTTACCCCTAAACATCTGTCCCTTAATTCTCAAATCATGTCCTCTTGTTTGAATCTTCCCTATTCTCAATGGAAAAAGCTTATCCACGTCAACTCTGTCTATCCCTCTCATCATTTTAAAGACCTCTATCGTCCCCCCTTGACCTTCTGCGTTCCAAAGAATAAAGACCTAACTTGCTCAATCTTTCTCTGTAACTTAGATGCTGAAACCCAGGCAACATTCTAGTAAATCTCCTCTGTACTCTCTCTATTTTGTTGACATATTTCCTATAATTTGGCGACCAAACATTGTACACCATACTCCAGAATTGGCCTCACCAATGCCTTGTACAATTTTAACATTACATCCCAACTTCTATATTCAATGCTCTGATTTATAAAGGCCAGCACACCAAACGCTTTCTTTACCACCCTATCTACATGAGATTCCACCTTCAGGGAACTATGCACAGTTATTCCTAGATCCCTCTGTTCAACTGCATTCCTCAATTCGCTACCATTTACCATGTACATCCTATTTTGATTTGACCTGCCAAGATGTAGCACCTCACACTTATCAGCATTAAACTCCATCTGCCATCTTTCAGCCCATTCTTCCAAATGGCCTAAATCTCTCTGTAGTCATTGAAAATCTACTTCATTATCCACAACACCACCTATCTTAGTATCATCTGCATACTTATCAATCCAATTTACCACACATCATCCAGATCATTGATGTATATGACAAACAACAGTGGACCCGACACAGATCCCTGAGGCACCCCACTAGTCACCGGCCTCCAACCCAACAGCCATCCACCATTACTCTCTGACATCTCCCATTCAGCCACTGTTGAATCCATCTTGCTACTCCTGCATTTATACCCAACAATTGAACCTTCTTAACCAACCTTCCATGAGGAACCTTGTCAATGGCCTTACTGAAGTCCATATAGACAACATCCACCACTTTACCCTCATCAATTTCCCTAGTAACCTCTTCACAAAATTCAAGAAGATTAGTCAAACATGACCTTCCAGGCACAAATCCATGTTGACTGTTCCTAATCAGACCCTGTTTATCCAGATGCTTATATATATTATCTCTGAGTATCCTTTCCATTAATTTGCCCACCACTGACGTCAAACTAACAGGTCTATAAAGGTTTACTCTTAGAACGCTTTTTAAACAATGGAACAACATGCACAGTACATCAATCCTCCGGCACCATTCCCGTTTCTAATGACATTTGAAATATTTCTGTTATAGCCCCTGCTATTTCTACACTAACTTCCCTCAATGTCCTAGGGAATATCCTGTCAGGACCTGGAGACTTATCCACTTTTATATTTTTCAAAAGTGTCAGTACTTCCTCTTCTTTGAATCTACTTGTTTCCCTTACCTCACATAAATCAATATCCTTCTCCTTGGTGAATACCGAAGAAAAGAAATTGTTCAATATCTCCCCCATCTCTTTTGGCTCTGCAGATACCTGTCCACTCTGACTCTCCAATTTTATCCCTCGTTATCCTTTTGCTATTAATATAGCTGTAGAAACCCTTTGGATTTACTTTTACCTTACTTGCCAAAGCAACCTCATATCTTCTTTTAGCTTTTCTAATTTCTTTCTTAAGATTCTTTTTACATTCTTTATACTCATCAAGCACCTCATTTACTCCATGCTGCCTAAAATTATTGTAGATCTCTCTCTTTTTCCGAACCAAGTGTCCAATTTCCCTTGAAAACCATGGCTCTTTCCAATTATTACTCTTTCCTTTCAACCGAACAGGGACATAAAGATTCTGTACTCTTAAAATTTCCCCTTTAAATGTCCTCCATTTCTCTTCTACATTCTTCCCATAAAACAAAATGTCCCAATTCACTCCTTTTAAATCCTTTCGCATCTCCTCAAAGTTAGCCTTTCTCCAATCAAAAATCTCAACCCTTGGTTCAGTTCTGACCCTCTCCATAATTATATTGAAACTAATGGTATTGTGATCACTGGGCCCGAAGTGCTCCCCAACACATACCTCCGCCACCTGACCTGTCTCATTTCCTAACAGGAGGTCCAGCACTGCCCCTTCTCTAGTAGGTACCTCTATGTATTGCTGCAAAAAACTATCCTGCACACATTTTACAAACTCCAAACCATCCAGCCCTTTTACAGAATGTGTTTCCCAGTCTATGTGTGGACAATTGAACCATCTCACAAACAGCAGCATTCCATATACAGAGAGACGACCTCAAGTGGTGGAACCAGTGGCCCTGCCCTTCAAATACTGTGATATCATTTTTGACAGTTTGCTGCTGGTAAAGCCAGACTTTTGAGATACAGCATGGAAACAGGACCTTTGGACCACCGAGTCCATGCTAACCAGTGATCACTCTGTGCACTAACACTATCCTACAGACTAGAGACAATTTTAAACTTTCCATAGCCAATTAACCTACAAACCAGGGTGTCTCTGGAATGTTGGAGAAGGTCAGAGCACCCAGAAGAAACTCATGGTGTCACCGGGAAAACTTACAAACTATATTCAAAGGATAGAGAAGGAGATTGAGCACAGAACTACATTGATAGGCATATGGATGAGAAGGGAATGGAAGGTTATGGTATGAGTGCAGGCAGGTGGGACTAAGGGAAAAAAATTGTTCGGCGCGGACTTGTAGGTGCGAGATGGCCTGTTTCCGTGCTGTAATTGTTATATGGTTAACTATAGGCCAGTTAGATAAGCATTTGTCATTACAAATATCAAAAGCTATTATCAATGACTTTAAATAGGTCACTTTTAAAATTTCAAAAATAGCAGGCTCAGTCAATATGGTTTGGTGAAAAGCAAATAATTTAATGAACAATTTAATGGTGTTCTTTGAAGTAAGGTGCTGTAGATAAAGAAGAATTATTTCATGTTCAAAGATTTCTAGATGACATATGTTACAGTGACACAGAGGCTATAGTGAAAATAAACATTTATCACACAAAGGGGTAACAAATGTCTGTGAAAAAAAAGACTGGGTGGCTATCAGAAACCATAAGCATAAATTAGTTTTCTTGTTGGCAAGATGTAACAAGAGATTTGCACTGCGATTGATACTGGGCACCAGCTCGTTAAAATTGGCATATATGTGTGGATGAAGACATTGAAGTTATGGTTGAGAAATTTGCTAATGACAAAAAATAGCTCAGAAAAGTAGGTTGTGACACTAATGTAAGAAGACCTCTAAGGAGTATAGGTTGGTTAAGTGAATGCGCAAGGAACTGGCAAATGGTGTATGATGTGGAAAAAACTCAAATTATCCATTTTGACAAGAGGAACAAGAGTCAGCAAAACAACAAATTGATGACAGTAAGCAAAGCTCAGAGATGCAGGGGGATCTAGGTGTTCCAGTGTATGATTCACAAAGTTCTATTATTCAGAGGGTACGGGTAATCAGCTGTGCTAACAAAATGGTATTCTTTATTGTAAGGGGAATTAAATGCAGAGTTTGGGATATTATGCTTCAGATGTATAAGACCACATCTGGAGTTTTGAGCATAGTATTGGTTTTCTTATTTACAGAACATAGAACAGTATAGCACAGAAACAGGTCCTTCGGCCAATAATGTTTTCGCCAAACATGATGCCTAATTAAACTGATCTCATCTGCCGGTACATGATCCAAATCTCTCCATTCTGTGTGTTTCTATGTGCATATCTAAATGGCACTATCATATCTGCCTCCCAAACCACACCTGACAATGCATTCCAGGTCCCCACCACTGTCTATGAAAAAAACTTGCTCCGCACATCTCATGCCTCTCATAATTTTATATACTTCTATCGTCTCCCCTCAACCTCCAGAAATTCCAGAGAAAAGAAAACAAGTCTATCAAACCTCTCCCTGTAGCTGAAACACTAATCTAGGCAGCATTCTGGTAGATCTCCTCTACACCCTCTCAAAAGCCACACCTTTCTTGTAATAGGGCATCTAGAACTGCATGCAATACTCCAAATACAGTTTAATCAAAGTCCTATAGAGCTGCATCATGATTGCCTGACTCTTATATTCAATGCCTCCATCAATGAAGGCAAGCATACCATACACCTTATTTACCATCCAGTCTACTTGTGCTGTCACCACAAGGAGCTATTTACAGAAGGGTGTTAATGTATTGCAATTTTGTTTATTAGATATGATCTATGTATATTGTGTTTACAGGCCTGGTATGCTACTACAAGTAAAAATTTCATTATTTTGTTATTAGTACATATGATGATTAAATACTTATATTAGATGCTTGTATTGGAAGCATTTGTATTGGAAGCATGTTGAAAGGCTAAGTAGGATAACACCTAGAATGAAGAATGAGGGGGCACCTCATTGAAACATACAGAATAGTTAAGGCTTGGATAGAGTGGATGTGGAGAGGATGTTTCCACTAGTGGGAGTGTCTAGGACTAGAGGTCAGCCTCAGAATTAAAGTACCTTCCTTTTGGAAGGAGATGAGGAGAAATGTCTTTAGTCAGAGGGAGGTGATCTGTGGAATTATTTGCCACAGAAGGCTGCGGAGGCCAAGTCAGTGGATATTTTTAAGGCAGAGATAGATAGATTCTTGATTAGGTTCTTACGGGTGTCAGAGGTTATGGGAGAAGGCAGAAGAATGGGGTTAGGAGGGAGAGATAGATCAGCCATGATTGAATGGCAGAGTAGACTTGGGCCGAATGGCCTAATACTACTCTTATTCCATATGTCCTTATGAATGAGGTCTCTTAAGAGGAAAGGACAGGAATTTAACGAAGTGAAATGAGACTCCATTGAAAGGAAGGAACACAAGGGAGTTTTTACAGTGTGAATGTGGAGAAGATGTTTTCTTTTGCGAAAGAATCTAGAGTTAGAACTGTTTAAAAATAAGAGATCAAACTACCGAAGAAAGAAGTGAGTTTCTTTTCTTTGAGAAAGTAGTGAGTCGTTGGAACTCCTTTTCTCACAGGAGAGTATAGGAAATCTTTAAACACTTTTATAGAGATAAATAAATTCTTGATAAACATGTGGGTGAAATGTTACCAGAGGAAGATAGGCATGCAAAGTTAAGATTACAATGACCAATCACAATATTATTAGAGTGGATATTGTGATCTACTCCTACTGATAATTTGTATGGCTATTCTTTTGTAAGCATTAATGCTCCTTGGTGTTTTCTTTAAAGTTGAATTTTAGGAAAGTATTTGATTACCATTAAGGAAAGATCTTTACTCAACCTATGACATGGTGGTGCAGTGGTAGATATGCTGCCTTACAATCAGTTCAGTTTATTGTCACATGTACCAAGGCGCAGTGAAAAGCTTCCTGACTACAGGTGCTGTCTGTAAGGAGTTTGTACGTTCTCCCCATGACCGCGTGGGTTTTCTCTATGTGCTTTGATTTAAACATAGAAACATAGAAAATAGGTGCAGGATGAGGGCATTCGCCCCTTCGAGCCAGCTCCGCCATTACTCATCCACAATCAGTAACCCGTGCCTGCCTTTTCCCCATAACCCTTGATTCCGCTAACCCCAAGAGCTCTGTCTAACTCTCTTTTAAATTCATCCAGTGAATTGGCCTCCACTGCATTCTGTGGCACAGAATTCCACAAATTCACATTCGCTGGGTGAATTTTTTCGTTCTCATCTCAGTTTTAAATGGCCTCCCTATTCTTCTTAGACTGTGGCCCCCTGGTTCTGGGCTCCCCCAACATTGGGAAAACATTTCCTGCATCTAGCTTGTCCAGTCCTTTTATAATTTTAAATGTTTCTATAAGATACCCTCTCATCCTTCTAAACTCCAGTGGATACAAGCCCAGTCTTTCCAATCTTTCCTCATATGACAGTCCTGCCATCTCGGGGATTAACCTTGTGAACCTACGCTGCACTCCGTCAATAGCAAGGATGTCCTTCCTCAAATGCGGACACCAAAACTGCACACAATACTCCAGATGTGGTCTCACCAGGGCCCCGTACAACTGCAGAAGGACCTCTTTACTCCTATACTCACATCCTCTTGTTATGAAGGCCAACATGCCATTAGCTGCCACACTCTAAAAGATGTACACGTTTATAATTAATTGGTTTTATTAAAAATTGTAAATTGTTCCTAGTGTGTAGGATAGTCCTAGTGTATGAGGATCGCTGGTCGGTCCGGTGGTCCAAAGGACCTGTTTCCATTCTGTATCTCTAAACTAAACTTTACTCAACCTGTGCCATTTTCATCAAAAAAACATAGAAACATAGAAAATAGGTGCAGGAGTAGGCCATTCGGCCCATCGAGGAAGAAGAGGATGCTTACATTTATCCCAAAAAGAGGGGGGGGAAAAGATGGGTATACAGGAAATAGTCAGGATATTTGTTTTATCACAATTACTGCTGATCTTAGATAAGTTTGAATTCTTGTGGGTTAATACTTGATTGTACAGCACTACTAGTCATCCAACTTGCAACTGAATACAGCATCCCTTCCAATCATGTACATTTCTCTATAAGAACAGAGGTTGATTAGAAGAAGGCAAGTTTACGTGGAAAATGTGGAAGATAGACACAAAATGCTGGAGTAACTCAGCAAGGTAGGCAGCATCAGCTATGTGTAAGTTATGCCATTCAACTGGATTGTAGCTAACTATGTTACCTGCCTTTGTTAGGTGATCCTTTTAAAAGTCTACTTAACAAAAATGTAGCAAACTCAGAAATGAAAACTTTAGTTGACCCAGCATTCATAGCCATTTTCAGTTCAACATTCCAGATTTCCCTACACTTAGTGTGAAAATGCAGTCCTTTACACTAGTAAGTAAGTAAGTAAGTAAGTTTTATTTATATAGCACGTTTTAAGTCAACTCGCATTGACACCAAAGTGCTTTACATAAATTAAATAATAAGTTCCATTACAAACCATAGAAAAAGGTTTAAAAAAAATGAATAAAATGGACACAACACATTATAGAGTTCAACACAAACGTCCCCCCACAGCAGAATCAAAACATTTCCACTGTGGGGAAAGCACCAGAAAGTTAAGTCCTCTTCCTCTGTGAAACACCCGAGGTCGGGGCCCATTTGTGGCCGTGCAGCCAGTCCGACACTAATACATGATGGCCCAGTATATTTTAAGATTAGGCTCACTGGATTTGCCAGGAGAGAAAATAAGATATTTTTATCCGTCCTCTGAAATCCTTATATTATTTTAAGAAACTTAATTTTTGCTATTGGCATAGGTTTATTATTGTCACATACACTGACAGTGAAAAGCTATTTTTTGTGTGATCCTGGCAAATCATATCATAAATGAGTACATCAGTTAATGCAAGGGAGAACATAATCAAGAGTGTATATATAGTGTTACAGTTACAGAGAGTCCAAATAAAAGAAAGTGAGTAGGTACAAAGTTAGATTGGAAGATAGGGCAATTCATCCCCGGCATATAAAATGTTTGTTCCAGAGTCTGATAACAGTAGGGAAGAAGCTGTTCCTGTATTTGATGGTATGTGCTTTCACACGTTTGTACCTTCTGCCTATCGGGAAAGGGAAGAGAGAATGGTGAGGGTATGAGTATTCCTTGATTGTGTTGGCTGCTTTCCTGAGGCAGCATGAAGGATTGATGTTGTCAGTGAGGTACATTTGTGTGATGGATTGGGCTACATTCACAACTCTCCACAATTTCTTGCAGTCTTGGGCACCCTTGACCACTTGCAACTCTAGAGAATATGAAATAGGTTCACACAATATGTCCTCAAATTTGATTATTTCAACCTCAGTGAAATTGAATAAATCTGTATGGAACCTCTTCCAATGCCAATATACAATTGATGATTCATGACAGCTGAAATTAAATGCAGTGCACTGGATGATAATTGACCAAAGATCTATACAAATGAAGCAATGCTTCTTTCAACTCTGTATTCTAATCGCTGGGGCCAAGGTGCACATTAATTATGTGTAGGAAAGAACTGCAGATGCTGGTTTAAATCAAGGTAGACACAAAATACTGGAGTAACTCTGCAACATCTCTGGAGAGAAGGAATGGGTGACATTTCGGGTCATTCAGGGGATTGGGCAGGACAGAGCTAGAATGTAGTCGGAGACAGTAACACTGCTGGGAAAACTGGGAAGGGGAGGGGATGGAGAGAGGGAAAAGCAAGAGCTATTTGGAGAAGTCAATGTTCATACCGCTGGGGTGTAAGCTACCCATGCGAAATATGAGGTGTTCTTCCTCCAATTTGCACTGGGCCTCACTCTGACAATGGAGGAGGCCCAGGACATAAATGTCAGATTGGGAATGTGAGGGAGAGTTAAAGTGCTGAGCAACCGGGAGATCAGGTTGGTCAAGGCGGACTGTGCGGAGGTGTTCAGCGAAATGATCGCCGAGCCTGTGCTTGGTCTCGCCGACGTACAGAAGTTGACACCTGGAACAGAAGATGAAGTTGGAGGAGGTGCAAGTGAAACTACCTCACCTAAAAAGATTGTTGGGGTCCTTGGAAGGAGTCGAGGATGGAGGTAAAGGGACAGGTGTTGCATCCCCTGCGGTTGAAGAAGAAAGTACCTGGGGCGGGGTTGGTTTGGGTGGGAAGGGACAAGATGACCAGTGAGTTGCGGTCTCTGCGGAAAGGAGAAAGGGGTGGAGATGGGAAGGTATGGCCAGTAGTGGGATCCCGTTGGAGGAGGCAAAAGTGTTGGAGGATTATATGCTGTATGCGACGACTGATGGGGTGGAAGGTGAGGACAAGGTGGACTCTGTCCTTGTTGTGAATGAGGGGGCGGGGGAGCAAAAGCGGAGTTGCGGGATATTGAGGAGACCCTAGTGAGAGCCTCATCTATAATGGAATTGGGGAACCCCCGTTTCCTAAAGAATGAGGACATCTCCGATGATCTAGTATGGAAAACCTCATACTGGGCGCAGATGCGGCGTAGACGGAGGAATTGGGAGTAGGGGATAGAGTCTTCACAGGAAGCAGGGTGGGAAGAAGTATAATCCAGATAGCTATGGGAGTCAGTAGGTTTGTAGTAGATGTCAGTTAATAGTCTGTCACCTGTGATGGAGACGGTGAAATCCAGAAACGGTAGGGAGATGCCGGAGATGGTGCGTGAAATTGAGTGCAGGATGGAAATTAGTCGTGAAGTTGGTGAAGTCGGAGAGTTTTGCATGGTTGCAGGAGGCAGCACCGATGCAGTTGTCAATGTAGCGGAGGTAGAGTTCGGGGATAGGGCCAGTGTACACCTGGAACAGTGATTGTTCGACGTACCCAACAAAGAGGCAGGCATAGCTGGGGCCCATGCGAGTGCCCTTAGCTACGCCTTGGATTTAGAGGAAGTGGGAGAAGTCGAAGGAGAAGTTGTTGAGAGTATGGACTAGGTCTGCTAGGCAGAGGAAAGTATTAGTAGACAAAAATTGGTTGGTTCTGCGGTCGAGGAAGAAACGGAGGGCCTTAAGACCTTCTTGGTGGGGATGGAGGTGTAGAGTGACTGGACATCCATGGTAAAGGTGAGGGAGTGGGTGCCTGGAAAACGGGAGTTGTTGAAGAAACAAAGAGGTGTGAGGTGTCTTAGACATAGTTAAGGAGGGATTGGACCAGGGAGGATAGAATGGAGTCGAGGTATGTGGAAATTAATTTGGTGAGACATAATCAAGCGGAAACAATGGGTCTGCCAGGACAGTTCTGTTTGTGGATTTTGGGGAGAAGATAAAATTGGGCCGTGCAGGGCTGGGAAACAATAATGGTGGAGGCTTTAGAGGGCAGTGAGCCAGAAGTAATAAAATCAGAAATGGTGTGTGATATGTCAGGTCTGGTGCTCGTCTGTCGGGTCATGGTCCAAGTATAAGTTGGAGGTGTCTGAGAGTTGTTGCCTGGCCTCAGCTCGGTAGAGGTCAGCGCGCCAGACTACCACGGCACCTCTCTTGTCAGCGGGTTTGATTATCAAGTTGCAGCAGAGTGAGCAGAGGGATGTATGTTCAGGCAGGAAGAGGTTAGAGTAAGTAAGGGGAGTGGAAAGGTTTAGGCGGTTTTGCTGTCCCGCCGACAGTTGGAAATGATAAGGTCTAAAGAAAGTAGAAGGTCAGCCGAGAGGAGGGGGTGAGGTGGAGACGGGAGAAGGGGTCATCACTGGGTGGTGAGGACTCCTTCCCATAGAAAAAGGCATGGAGGCGGAGGAAGAATAGCTCTACATCGTGGCTGACCCAGAACTAGTTGAAGCGGGGGCGGAGGGGAACAAAGATGAGACCTCCGCAGAGGACAGACTTCATTAGTTACACATTAATTAGCACTTTTTACAAGTGAGCATTATATTTTAGTAATTTGTGTTTTTGATAGGCAAATCCCTTTGCTTCTCCGCAGTGCCTCAGCAGCTAAACTGGAAGGACCCCAAAAACAGGAACATAGATTCGAATGAGCAGTTCGCTCACACAAAGGAAAACAAAGGGATCTTGGTTGCCTTGCATAGAAAGTAATTGAAGTTAATGTGTGGATTCAGCAAACATTTGGGGAGACAAATGGTATGATGGCCTTTATTGAAAAGTATTTAGTACAGGGGCAGAGACATCTTGTTCAAATTATGTAGAGGCCCAGTGAGAATGCATCTGAAAATGTTGGACCGGTTAGGTGATCCTCCCAATGGAAGATTGTATTTGTGACATAGAGAGTGCAGCAAAGGTTCACCAGATTGAATCTTGGGAGAGCAGGTTTGTCACACAAAGAAAAGTTAACCAAACCCGGCCTATCATTTTGAGTTCAGAGGAATGAGAGTTAACTGCATTGAAATGTACAAAATTCTTAAGAAGCTTTTCAGGGCAAATGTGGAGTCGATATTTTCCTAGGGTAAGGTGCCTAGAACCAGATATCACAGTCCCAAACTAGGGATTGGCCATTCAGTGGCAGAGAAGAAATGTCATTATCCCAAGGAATGAAATCTGTAGAATTCTCTTCAGGTAATGACTTCAAGGGTTCAGTAATGGTGTTTGGTTCCCTTAATCGCAGAAAAGCATTAGGTTCCCTTAATCGCAGAAATCTAAGGAGATGAGATTAGCCCAGGAAAATTGAAATTTAGGTGGCATTCTGGCAAAGGGCAATAGCCTGAGCCTGAAGCCAGTGGCACCCCATTTGTTACAGCCTTACGGACAAAAACATGCATTAGACTTTACTCCTTGCTTTCTGCCACTAAGTTAATTTTGGATCAAATTTGCTAGTCTCCCTTGGATCCCATGCACTTTTAATTTTTGACCAGCCTGCCATGTAACATTTTGTCAAAAGCCTCGCTAAAATCCATGAAATCTACAACTAATGCACTGCTCTCATTGACCCTCCTTGTTACCTCCTCAAAAAAAATTCAATTAGGTTAGTTAGACACGACTTTCCCTCAACAAATCCATGCTTCCCCTGATTAATTTGAGCCTTCCTAAACAAAGGCTTATACCTTCAAAATGGATTCCAATAATTTGTTCACCACTGAAGTTAATTTAAGTCGTCAGTAATTACTTGGTTTATCCCTTCTTCCCTTTTAAATAGTAATATATCAGTAGTCGTCCACGTTTCTGGCACCACACCTGTAGACAGGAAGAATTTAAACGTTACAGACAGGTTGCAAACTCGGCAATTTCCTTGCTAGGTTTAAAAAAAAAATTTGGGTTGATTTAACATTCTTGCCATCAGCTCAAATATCGAAACTTCAAACAATTCATGGATTTTCAATATGGATGAATAAGGTGAGACGCTGGAGACAGGTGGACTGCAGCTGGACAGTGGGAAGGAAAAGTGCACGTGCCAGTTCACCACGGGGTGAGTTCTGCTATGGGTTATGCTGCAGAGGACTCAAGCGAAGTTTTTTGACGGGAAATCACAATAGGTTGCTCATGTATAAGAACAATGAAATATCGGCATGCCATCCAGAAAACATGCGTGCAATGTGAAAGAACACGAATGTCCAGCACGATCCTTTCCTAGGGTCTTGCAGATAGTTTGTTGCTCATCTTTTCAAACTAGGATATGGTGAGCAATTCCATTAGCACATCGTAGAAAAAAGGAAATGCAGATGTGGTTTACAAAAAAAAGGCACAAAGTGTGGCAGTAACTCACAATATGTATAGGTGATGTTTTGGGATGGGGAACCCTTCTTCGGGTTGGATAGCTGATGTTTTAGGTCAGGACTGAGTGAAGAAGGGTTCTGATCCAAAATGTCACATTTTCTTTGTCTCCAGGGATGCTGCCTGACCCCCTGAATTACTCCAGCACTTTATTTCCATTGGCAGATTCCTGGATCAAACCAACATACAACAACTAATGCCATTGTATTTTAGAGCACAGGCAGAAATCACCCAAACTCTGGGTGCTGCTATGGAAATGTGGAATTATGTCCAAAAAATACAGCTTCCAAACTGTGGAAGCTCAACTTCCTACCATATTATTGGGGCTGCAGCATCAGTATTCAAATAGTGTCATGAAATTCAGCATTATATCTTCTAACTCAGATTGGCAAGGCTTTGCCCCATGAAGTGGCATTGGCTCCATGGAGAACACAACTGTTCTATTGCATTTCATGAATCACCATTCCTTTCACTGTATGTACAATTGTAATGCACAAATGTATTACACAGCATAAAATGATGTTTCATCCACCTATAACGTTTTACCTCGTTTGCCAACCGTTGCTTTCCCATGTAGCTGTGATTGATGCAGGTAGCACAATAGACTGATGCAAAACACAAGTATCTTGACCAGTGCAAGGATGTAGCCAGTGGTCTCTGCATGCCGTCACTACAGTTAAGATATTAAAAGAATGGAATCACTTTATGATTACTGCACGTTTAGATTAACAGGTAGCATCCACAAACTAGTAATCAAAAC
The DNA here is from genome assembly GCF_010909765.2 of Amblyraja radiata. NCBI lineage: Eukaryota > Metazoa > Chordata > Chondrichthyes > Rajiformes > Rajidae > Amblyraja > Amblyraja radiata. The sequence goes on along the minus strand of NC_045956.1, from coordinate 39,947,026 downwards.
CATCCTGCACAATGGAGAATGAAGCTATGGGTCTAAATCGCATATATCATCTTTATTTCTATTGTCCTGATACACTTAGTTCACTTGGGAAATAATCTGTTCGTGATTGGTAAATCAATGATGGTAAATTGCAAAATACTGTAGATATATCCAGGTACATTGGAAGAAAATTCATCTTATAAAAACTTGAGACAAAGTCATTTTGAAAGATGTTGCCAAATCATCTCTCATGCTACACAGTGCCTGGGGTTGTGAATGGTTCAGGTGGCAATTTTAAGTGAGAATATGTCTTCTCAAGTAATAATGGCTTGTCGCATGGTACTTTAACATCTGCTCTGGATGCTTGTGAGTCATTTTCACAGATGCTATATAATATCTCATTAGCTCTGTAACTTAGCTATTTTTTTTACTTCCTTCTGTTCCACGATGACCACATCTGCAGAATTGTGCAGGCGCGGCACAATGGCGCAGAGGTAGAGTTGCTGCCATACAGCGCCAGAGACCCGGGATTGATCCTGACTACCTGTGCTGTCTGTGTGGAGTGTGCACATTCTCCCCGTGACTGCGTGGGTTTTCTTCCATATTACAAAGACATACTAGTCTGTAGGTTAATTGGCTTCAGTAAAAATTGTTCCCAGTGTGTAGGATAGTGCCAGTGTACAATGTGATCACTGGTCTGTGTGGCCTCGATGGGCACTGCATCTCTAAAGACTAAAAGTAAAGTCTAATTGTGCTTCAGTTCATCATCAGTTCAATCTTAGGTACACAAAAATGCTGGAGAAACTCAGCGGGTGCAGCAGCTGCACCCGCTGAGTTTCTCCAGCATTTATGTGTACCTTCGATTTTCCAGCCTCTGCAGTTCCTTCTTAAACATCAGTTCAATCTTCTCTGGCAATAGCAAATGGCCAGAATGAACTTTTCTGCATCTGACATTGACTCATGTGACATAATTCTGAGCAGCAGGAACTTCTGTCATGGGTCCACTTTTGGTGCAAATCATACACATTATTTCTCCAAGAGTCATAGAGTCATATGGCGTGGAAACAGGCCCTTCGGTCCAACTTGCCCACATCCCATCTACACTAGTCACACCTGCTTGCGTTTGGCCCATATCCCTCTAAACCTGTCTTATTCACTTACTTGTCTATTTGTTTCTTAAACATTGCAATAGTCACTGGCTCAACTACCTCTTCTGGCAGCTCGTTCCATATACCCACCAACCTTTGTAAAAAGTTATCCCTCAGATTCCTATTAAATCATTCCCCCTTCATCTTAGGGGGAATCTTCAGTGATCCCCAAGCGTTTGTGGTTTCCGCTGGTCAATAATGGTTGTCTATATAGTTCAGGTCTCTCTGAGTAACCTGCTGCTGTATCAATGCTCATCTCCAATTCATGATCATTGAGCACAACAGTAGTCTCAAGATCACTGTGCTAAAACTGAATTGATTCCATTGAGCATACAAGCTTCATGGTCCTGGTTCATCGCAAGCATATTAAGAGTATCATCGTTGTCATGGCTATCCATCGAGATCGAGGATGATGGTCTACGTTCCATTTTTTTATGGACTCTTAGGTGGCTTATGAGTCCAATCCTAGCTTTGAAAGTTCTCGGCATTCAGGACAGACAATTCCAGATGGCAGATCGAGCTTTGGTTGTTGCTGCCTCTTTTTCCGTTTTCTTCTCTTTTCTTCTAATTCTGCGCATCTGTTGGCTTCGAAGGTCACTGTTCCTTCTTGGATGATGGTTTGACAGAGCTTCCTGTCCTTGGCATTGGTTTCCCAATTGTCGATGTCAATTTCACATTTCTTCATGCTGGCTTTTAAAGCATCTTTGAATCTCTTCTTTTGTCCGTCTCTTTTATGTTTGCCTTCTTTAAGCTGGGAGAAGAAGATTTGCTTTGGTAGACACTCGTCTTCCATCCGAACAACATGGACTGACCCACCTTAGTTGGTTCTTGATGACAAAGGCTTCAATGCTAGATGTTTTTGCTTCATTGCTTCTGTCTTCCCAGCTGATATTTAAGCTTCTTCGAAGATATCGTTGATGGAACTTTTCAAGTGTTTTCAGATGGCATCGGTATGTTGTCCAGGTTTCTGATGCATAGAGAAGCGTTGGAATCACCACTGCCTTGTACACTAACATTTTGGTGTCTGTTCGGATGTCACGATTTTAAAAGACTCTCGTTCGAAGACATCTAAAAGCTGTTCCAGCACACTTAAGATGATGTTGGATCTCGTCGTCAAGGTTGACATTGGAGGAGAGGCGACTTCCAAAGTACGGAAAGTGATCCACATTTTCCAGGGCTGTATCACCAAGTTGAATTGATGGTTCTTTCTGATTTGTCTCAGTTGGCGACGATTGGTAGATAGGTCATCTTGGAGTTGATGGCAAGTCTCTGCATAATTGGAGCACAAGTTTACCTTCCTGCCTTAGGAATATTCCTGGTATGTATCCATATTTTGAAAACCCCTGCCTGCTCTTCTTGAACAGCACAATGTGTTCCAGTTTTGACAGAGCACATTATTCTGGAGGTAACTGCTAAGAACAAGGCATTCAGACTTGGATTGTTTTCTCTGGAATGCCGGAGGTTGTAGGGAAACTTGATAGAAGTATATAAAGTTATGAGAGGCATTGGTTGTGCAGACAGTTGCAACCTATTTCCCAGGAAGAAAAAAATAAAATACTACAGGACATAGCTTTAAGGTGAGATAGACATTTTTTTTTTTACACAGACGGTGATGAGTGCCTGGAACATGCTGCCAGAGTTGGTGGTTGGGACAAATACGATAGTGGCATTCAAAAAGTTTTTGTGTAGGAATAAGAATATGCAAGGAATGGAACAATATGAATTATGCGCACGTAGATAAGTGATGGTTTTGGCATTACATTTGGCAAGTACATTGTGGGCCAAATAGCCCGTTCTTTGCTGTATTATTCTCGTTCAGTTCAGTTTATTGTCAGGTGTACCGAGGTACAGTGAAAGGCTTTTTGTTGCGTGTTAACCAGTCAGCAGAAAGACAATACATGATTTCAATTAATCCATTTACAGTGTACAGAGTTAAGAGTGTGGAGCGATTGTAATGTGAGTTTGCAGATCTGTATCTGTGGCTGGCACACAAATAGTCGCCTGTGTTGGGCGCCATCTTGGCTGTTCCCAGTTCATGTCTTCTTTGTTCGAAGCTCATGACCGTGGGATTTCCCACCAAATATTTATTGTACTTTCTGCCATACACATACACACTGTGAGGACCAGAGCCCCTTAACTCCAAATTCACTGCGATCTTTTCTGCAACTATTTTCAAAATCACTCACAAATGAAGGCACCCTGTCTGAATATCTTTGCCTGTGAGGATCATTGCAAAGGAATCGTGCAGAGCATGCTGTGGAAATGTCCCAAACTGATCATGGTAGAAAGAGCTCTGAATATCAGTCATAGAGTTACATAGCATGGAGACAGGCCCAACGCCTAACTCATCCATGCCGACCAAGGTGCCTTCCAAGCAGATCCTATTTACTTGCAATGGACCCATGTAAGGAGAGGTAGAACTCCCTCGCCCTGATGCTCAGTCTGATGAAGGGTTTCGACCCAAAACATCACACATTTCTTCTATCCAGACATGCTGCCTGAGCTACTCCAGCATTTTGTGTCTATCTTAGAGGTTCGACAAACTTGGATTGATTTCTCTTGAGCGTTGAAGCTGAGGGGAGACCTGCTAAAATTATATAAAATTATGAGAGGCAATGATAGAGTAGACAGACAGTCTCTCCCTGCCTTCCCCAGTCCAGTCTTCCTACTAGTTTCACTATTCATATCCCTTCATTATCACCTCCTCCACAGCCAACAATGGACCACTGTGGGCTCCACCTTTACTTGGTCATCGATGCCAGCTCTGATTTGTTCTGTACTTTAATTTCCTTCTCCCCTGACTCAGTCTGAAGAAGAGTCTCAACCCAAAATGTCACCTATTCTTTTTCTCCAGAGATGCTGTCTGACCCCCTGAATTACTCCAGCATTTTGAGTCTATCTTCGGTGTAAATCAGTATCTGCAGTTCTTTCCTACACTATACTGCTCTATATTCTATGCTTTCTTCTCCTGAGTCACATGGCACTGAGAGAATAGCAACTATTGGCCCTCATGACTAGACACAATGTATTTTTGCAAAGGCTTGGAGAAAAACACCAAATCCTTTAACAAAAGACAAAGTGCTGGCAATCAGAGGGTCAGACCGATCTGTGGAGGGAATGGACAGATGACTTTTCGGGCTGAGATCCTTCTTTGGAATGACTGATCAGAAACATTGTCTGTCCATTCCCTCCACAAATGCAGCCTGACCACCAACATTTTGTTTTTACTCAAGATTCCAGCATCTGCAGATTATTGTGTCTTCAAATGCATTAACAACTGGATATCACACCCTGTAGACTTACTTATTTTTAAAATCTCTGTAATATCCATGCTCTTGCATAGATATACAACAGGTTGTATAACTTAATCTATTTGATAATTGATGATCATTTAAATAGTGCTGTGTTAATGGGATGAGGGGCAGTGAGCTAAAGGTCTGATGAATCTAATCATGTTGATGAACATACGTTCAAGTTAAGCGACACTCAAAATCAGGCACTAGTTTTTATCACTAGAATTTTAACATAAAGGTAACAGTAATGCAAAACTCAATACAGTGTATTTGTCATGTGCTTTCCTTCAATCACTGATTGTTGTCACAACATGCCTGCCCTGCACAGTCCTGGATAGTATTGCCTCCTCATCTGCTAACCATAATCAATATGGTACATGGCATTAATCAGTGTAAAGGGGCAAATTGAGCTCCCTGGCCTTGATCTCAGGACTTCAACAAATATTCTGATATTTCTGGATATTGGCTTCAGCAACATTAGATACAGTGCTTGAAAATGGCCAGATTCCTTGTAAAAAATCAAACTGTACTGTTTTGAAAGGCATAAAAGCCTTGGACAATTTGGGGTTTGGGATTGTGGAGTAACCCAAAGAATTCCTGTAATCTATTTAACAATCCAGTCACTTTAATGTAGACAACAATATTTAAATTTTCTTTCACACAAGATGTTTTCAGGCAAAAACATTGGGGCAGTTATTCATAGGTGGTTTAAACATATTTAGTCAAACATTGCTTCTAACTGCGAGGGAAGATTGCTTGTAATGGAGTGAATGTTAAGATGTAACTGCTGTCTGCCTGACGTCAATTTGGATCTCAGGGTTAAGCACATGTGAATTTGTGATCATAAATATGACTGACAACCTGTCTATATTTTAGAACATTAAAGAGTTGTTTCTTTCGTAAGCAATGTTTTCTTTAGTAACAGATTTCTCATTCACTGGAATTTAATGCCTTCAAAACGATACAAGAATTAGAACAAATGCTTTACACAATGACAAAAAGACTTTAATATTACATTACTACCTCAGAATAACAATTTAACCAGTGAAGCACTGGTTCTATCCACTGGGAAAACCATGGCGACCAATATCCAGATTGCTTGATAATTCTTAGACTATAACAAGCTCAACAACTTCCACTCTCCCTTTATAATTTAGACTTAATTACTCCCAGTGCAGATGCTTATCATCAAAGGAAGAACAAGTGGTAATATCCAGAGGATGTCATTTTTAATAGTTCCTTTCATTCCAAGTTCTCTGCACTGAAACAGGGATTCCATTTGTCTGTTTTTGTCAGCTTTTCTCCCAATAATTGCTCAATCTGTTCTTGTTTTCAGACAATAAATTAATGACCCTGTGAATCGACAAATAGCTTGTCACTTTTTATGCCATACAGCAGGTAATTGAATAGAAGGAATAGAATTGGATGATTCCCCAAGCTTCGTGCTTAAGTGTATCAATAAGTAAAACATTTGCATAAATAGTTTACAGTCACCGAATATGTCAGATTCTACTCTTCTGTGCTTACACATAACCACCAAAAATTGCAATCCAAACAGCAATACTCACTTCGGGTGCACGTACACAATTTCAAGCTCCGTGCGTTTTTCTGTTCATTACAAGTTTTCATTTGTCAACGTCTTCAAATTTTTCTCATATCTGCTTCTCCAGATGTGTATTTTGACACATTTCCTTGTGTTTTTTTAATGCATTTCGATTCTCTGCTTCCCCACAGCTGTTTTTTTTTTTGTACTCATTAGTGGATTTTATCTGATAATGTCTAAACTGTCCTGATCAAAACTGATATTTTATTGTGGGTAAATAGCTTCCTAAAATCTACATTAAACATCTCTATATCCACTCTGCCCCATTTATTCATCTATTCCAGGTTCACTCTCAAAAGAGCATTAGCTTTGTGCCATTTTAATTTCACATAACGACCATTTTGAGAAATGATTCTTTGCCAAATAAAGCAGTGTTTCATGTTGGTGATACAATACACAATCATATGGAATCCTTATAGACAGAATACATTGGACCAATTGAAAATTGATAATCTAATCTGGATTTTACTTCGGATCCATAAAATAAAAGTGTTTCACAATGTTTTCTCCAATTTCATGTTATATTAATAACAATCAATGTAAACTGGTGTACTTACAACAGTACTAGGTTTGTCTGATATATTAAACTTTCATTTTAAATGTTTAATTTCAAATATGTATTCTTCTTCAGTTTCCTCATGAAATATATTCAATGACTGCTTCCATAGATTTCGGAGGTAGAACAAGGAATTCCAAATATTCATGTCTCAGAAGAAATTCCTCATCATCACCACCTGAAACTATGTCTCCTTCTTGATAGTCCCTCCAGAGGAAACGTCTTCTCAGAATCCATTTTGCCATTTCTCCACAGTATTTATCTTGCAATAAGATCACCTATAATTCTTCAACCGAGATCCGGCTCAACCTTTCTTCATACGTTGGCCTCTTCGTCCCGGGAATCAATCTGGTGAAGCTTCTCTGCATGCCTCCAACGCAAGCACATTCTTCCTTAAATACGGAGACAAAAATACATGCAGAATTCTTGGTGCAACATCACCAGCACCCTGCTCTAGCCTTGCAATAATGGCCAATATTCCACTCGGCTTCTCAATAACATGTTTCATCCATTAGGATCCCGATATTCCTTTGTGAAGCAAGATTTTATAGTTTTGCTCACATTCATTCAACCTATTTTTACCTTTTCAGTCTCTATGTTCTCCTCACACTCGATTTTTATATTACTGACAAATGTTTCAGCAGTAAACTTGATTCCCTTATCCAAGTTATCAAAATTGATGGTAAATATTAAGGCCCCAGCAATGATCCCAAGCAATCCACTAATTAATGATTTCAAATCCAAAAGATTGATTTATCATGACTGCTTTCTGGTAGCTACAGAGCCATGGCCGTGCAAAATATTACTACCACTAACATGGAGCATTATTTGCTAAATGGATTAAAGAAGTGGCCACCAAAATCAAAAACACATAATACAAAAGATTAATCCATCTGATTGAAATATGTACTATTGCCATTTGAGTACACAATTTAAAATTAACTCAACAAACGTAAATTACAAAGCATTTTATAATATCTGTAAACAGGAAAATATTAATTTTAATATAATTAACTTCAAAGAAACCATTTGCAAGATTATGGGATCCACAATTCAACAGGAATACAAAGCTCATTAGTGAAGAAGGCACTGAATCCACAGGGAGGTCACCATGTACTGAGCATCCTCAATAATGCAAAATGCAAACTGCAGGTTTCACAAATTGAACGGCACATCAACTTTCAAACTGCTAAACACCATATGCAACATTTCAAGAAACTGCTGTCTGCTGATGTTTTCAACCAATAGTGCAAACACGTAGCCTTGAACACCAAATAACAAACATATAAATGGGCTCTAATTGCATGAATATAGAAATCTCTTAGATGTCTGTGTAAATCCTGGCCAAAATAATCAGAATAGAGCCAAAATAAAGCAGAGGATTCATGCATTACAAGATTCTGTATTTTTGTATAAGAAGCCACAGGCTGGTGCCGGGAAGTCTAGGTCCCAGATCAGTGGTTCAGGCAAGAAAGGTATAAGTATCTCTTCAATTGTCAGTATGTATGAGAATCTTGCAGAGGTCCTCCAAGGTTTTGTAAATGCACGAGTTTGAATGGATTGCTGCAAAAGATTTGTAAATAATGTAAATAGTCTTGCAAGATAGTTACCCTGCTGTTTGTTGATTGGCCAAAGAGTTATGCCTTGGCAGAATTGTTTTGAGTTCCAGTGTAAATGTTGCATTATTCAGTGAACTAGCTTCCTTCCAGAAGCTTCTGTAAAAAACATTGTTTTAGACTCTCTGTAATTGGATTGGGGAACTGTCAATAATGTATTGATGTAATTGATATGTTTGATTGGATTATATGGGGACCACCCCTATGTAGTTCGGCCCCTCAATGTTCGTGGACCTATAAAAGGTAGCCCCATTTTGGATTGGTATCGATCTTCTGGAAGGGCGCTTGGGACTGCATGACCTTTTGGGCAGTGTCTGCTTGCACGAGGCTGAAGGGCTTGGCCAGGCAGAGACAAGGATCAAACCCACTGTGGTTTAGGTATCGTAGAGGGGAATTTGCTGTTTGTTCTAAAAATAAAGTTTAGTTGTTCCAGTGCTTGAGTCAGTGTTTTTTTTACTGTACTAGACTAAGGGGGGGGGGGGGGGAGCTTTAGGTGCATATTTACATCTGCACCTTATTGACCATACACTACAAAATGGCAATGCAATCTTTATCCAAACATCCCAGTGCTTCACTTGCATGTGATGATTCCTGGTGAAAATTGCATAACTTTGACTGTTCATACCTGCCATATCAACAAAAGGATAAATTGGTGTCACTGGTTGTTTTTTAATTTTCTTCTTCATTCCTTGCTTTGTGCTCATGTCACACAAAGCCAATACCAATGAAGATGAAAAGTGTTCTATTAGTGGGGGATTATCGTGATGGTGTGCATTTTTAATAGAGTAGTTTGGACTTAAAACTTTGCCACACCATGTACTGTAGGCTTAACCATCAAACCATCTACAAAATATAAATTCACACCACTTCAGCTTCACCCAAGTTGCAGTATTAAGTAGACTTCACCCAAGTTGAAGCTATTAAGTAGACTTTCCAGATTTTCATAGTTACATTAAAATAATTCCCCACTAATCCACTAACCAATTTTTAACCTATTTCTAAAACTTCATACATCATGTTCCTCTTGGTGGCATTAATTCCTATCTCAGTCTGGCTTCACAGACTCCAGGTGATATCTTGCCTTGGGAGGCATTCTTCCTGAATGAGCCTTGATAAGTAATATCACCCGGCATTAGGCCATAAAGCATAGCAACCATGCACAATTCTTTACTCAGATATCTGCAAGCACACATCTTTCAGGAATTGCTGGGAAGAGTATGGGGGTGAAAATCCAGACATTCTCCTTAGGGGCATAATAGTGATTATAGCTTCTCAATTTAGGTCAGTAATATCTGCACAATCCAGAAACTCAATCTTGGGCATGCCTCAGTGTGGCCAAAAGCATAAAATTCAGCTACCTCCGTCTTTGCAGGCAGACTCATTCCCAACGCCCAGTTTTAATGCTGATAAAGACTCAGGAGCACAGTCAGCTCATAACAAACATCAGCAATGGTACTTGTACATCAATAATTGCTATTAAAAATGCACGTCTAATTCAGGGTTCAACTTGATTTCAGATCAATAAAATGGCGATCAGTTTTCACATCTGCAGAAATTCTACAGGGAATCACAACACAATGACATTGTTGATTTATGCCTGCAAAATTCACAATGAATCTCAGGGACTTGCATATGTTAAGTTCAAAATTGAGCTTCTCATTCTGATAATACCTGTTTTATTTTGGAACTGTATACAAAGCTCATTCTAATCAGCACAAACAAAAACCAATTGTGAAGCAAACCACTACAGCTGCAGTACAACTCCAGAGAGAGGCTCTTTATGACTCTAAGGCACAGAATCAGGAGAACACTACAAGGAAGAAATCACAATCTGTTTAACTGATAACACATTTTCATTGGCAAGTCACATCATATTTGCAACTTCCAATGTCCTTTGCAGCAATTGAGTAATTTTAAATGTAGTCAGAATTAACACAAATGTTTTGAACAGCTAACTACACCTGCTCCATTTGCTAGTTTGACTTAACCCGAACCAATTTAAATATAGGTGATTTTACTTTCTGTACATTTTAGTCTCGATGATCAACAATACTATTAGGCTCAATTAAAACTATTAATCTACATCCTATTTAAAGAAATACAAATAATTTGCAGGAAGAAATATATAAGTTCTAAGACATTATTTCCCATATTTATATACACTAAACCTGTCAAATTCACAAAAGATTTTTTACTTTCACCTAACAAGCAGGATAAATGGATTTGTCAGCAATAATTTTATAGGAAACTCACTTAAATATGGTGGCTTGTAAGGCGCACGTGTGTTGGGCAGAAGTGCATCATATTCTTTCTTTTCCAAATTTGCTGGATGCATTTTATCTTTTCCAAATGTAGAGAAGGACTTCTCTCCAGGCTGTTCTGGAGCTTCATAGACCTCAGTGTCAGGCACTGAGTCCATGCCTGGGACATGCAAATTACTACGATAATCCGGACCTTGGCGGTTATCTGTGGGTACAAAGCTGGGCATCCAGCAGCGGTCCGAGTGTCCCAGTGCTTTACACTCTTCTGTGCAATTGGAAAAGAGGTCAGCTCCTACAGAAATAAATCAGAATAAAATGCATTATATTATGTTATAAAAAACATTACCTTTCAGCTTGGATTGTAGGAAATCATTTATGTATTGTTTGGGTTTATGACAGGTCCTAGGATGCCTGTCAATATTTCACTGGAATTTCTACATATCTGCACACACCTCAATTCACTCCTTCAGACCTTGGGGCAAACATCCACAACTTGTCTTGAATTCAGTATGGCGACACAGAAACACTGAATGGGAAGGGTCCACAAAGTGATTTTTCCTCCAGCTTAATCTTTCTCCCCATGGTACAATGAACAAAAGTCTCCCAAACGCAGCACTCCACTCCGAAGTGATGGGCCCGGGGCATTTTAACATTCTAATGAATCCTTCCTCTCAATAACACCACTCAGACTTTGCTATTGTGAATCTTTGCAAAACTTAAACATGCATTTTTAAAGGGTATGTCTATTATGCTTCTTGAGGTAAATTGACAGAAAGGTCACATCTGTATCCAGTTCATTGGCAATACTTTTGGAATAAGTGTTTCACTACATTTCTCGTGTGTGCGCAATTATGGTTTTGCAGTTTTTGTGATACAGATATTGCAGGCAAACATTGTAAAGCACAGATGCAGGATCATTTCTAATTACCGGAATGGCTGCTTACAGCTTTAAGTTATATAACGCTCATGAGATGACATCAAGCAGTAGTGAAACTGTCTTGTTAGCTTATCTGTTTGAAGACAAGCTGAAAGAAACCATGAAAGACAGATTCCAAAGTCACTTTGGACACAGATTTGCCCTCCTTCAAATGCAACCACACATGTACATAACACTTAACCTTTAATTAATTATTTTTAGTTTGAAAATAATTATTATTCTCACCGTGGTGACTGATGTCAATAGCAGAAATGTTTTCTACTCTAACTGTGTAGTACCGCATCAATTCTATAACATGTTTCTGAACTATTTTTACTGTAAAGCGTCAGACTGATATTTGTTCTTATGCACGTTATGTCAACATTTTTTAATGAAATACAGTTACCATACACCAATAGTCAAACATATTATGGCTTTATGGAGCTGAAATTCAACCTTCAGTGTGATTACATTGCAACAGATCAGTTCAATAGTGTGCATGCTGTTCAATTTCATCTTCTATTGTAGTGTATAATAACCAGACAATTTGTTTTCACCCATTTCTGTTGTCTGTCATATATGAATATTACTCCAGGTGGCTTTGTAATTTCCAACAAAGTTTAAGATGCTATAGAGACTACTGTTGTGTTCAGGGACCAATGTTGAATGGACCTGTGGTTGACTTGCCATTTTCTGCTGAACTGCAGAACACATGGATTGCTTCATAATCTAGGATGTTACTAATTTGCTACTACATTTTGTATCCATACTTCGTTTCATGTATAGCCTACTTCAAAGTACAACTCCACCAAAAATAGCTGAGCAGATTGCATTGAGATAAACTGCATTAAGAATATCCAAATTAGTTTCAGCTTTTAATATTTAAAATGGCCAAAGAATTAAGAAGCAAAATAAGTAACTCATTATAGTAATTGGTTGAGCAGAATTTATGCATCGCTTTGAACCTGAAAGGTTTTACTACAACAGTAGCAAGATAACTATGAGTATGTGCAATTTAAAATGACTGGGTTGAAATTGTTTTATGTTACTTCCCAAAGAAGACTAAATTATATTAGCAATCGTTGGGGAAAACATTATTTACATGAGGAACAAGTTGACAATAGACTCAAAGGCAATGCCACAATTTAGGTTGTCTGTTCCAATAGAGAAATAAAACAATAATGCAGTGTAATCTGCTGCAACTTTGATAAATTGTGCAGTGATAGTTCTTCCCTCTATAACCACTAAACCTCCTCCTTCAAAAATGTACCAAGGATTTACAGGGCTCTAAGGATAAACAAGAGGAGTGAGAATGGCTAGATTGCTCTTATTTTGAACTAACATTATTTCTAAAGAACAAATGGCTCCCTTCTTTCCATTTTGTGACTAATATTTGAACACTTTTTCTCCAACAGAATATAAAAACACTAAAAGCACTAAAAAAATGTGCAGTATAATTGAAATGAAAATTCAAGCCCTTTTTTGACCACTGTTGGTGACATCAAATCTGACTACTTGCATTAGTAAGTTATGATCAATATCTACCACAAGATCACAAATGGTTTAAATATAAAACATCGAAGGCCCGAATGGCCTACTCCTGCACCTATTTTCTATGTTTCTATTACACTTAAATCTTCAGGTAGTTTGAACTGAATTGGATAATGAACATGTTATATGATCATTTTGTTGACCTTAACAATTTACATTTATATATGTTACACATATAAAACCACACATCACTATATCTCACAGATGTGTGAAGAAAAGATAAATAGTAAAATACCTGGAGAAATTCAGCGGGTCAGGCAGCATCTCTGGAGAAAAAGGATGGTTGACGTTTTGGGTCGAGACCCTTCTTGGGACAGAAACATCACCCATCCTTTTGCTCAAGAGATGCTGTCTGACCCGCTGAGTTTCTCCAGCACTTTGTGTCTATCTTTGATATAAACTAGCAACTGCAGTTCTTTGTTTCTATATATATTCCTACCTTTGTAGCTAATTCATTCATTCAACCTGGTACTGGATACTACAAGGCCTTGGACTACAAAGAGTAAAGATCAGCCAGAATGCCAGTTTTAGTTACTATCCAGTTATGCTTACAGTTTTTTTGCATGTTTACATTAGATAAAGTGACGTCTTAACTGGATAATTCTGTTCTTTAAATGTGAACCAAAACATTTAGTTAGCCGATACATCACAACGTCAATCTAGAATAAACCAATACTTTTTCCAGTGTCCAATAGGAATTGTAACCACATTTCAGTGTTCCCCTACATCCTCTTCAGTTTTATCCATCTAGCAAAAAAGTTGGCAATTCACAGAAGAGTATTATCTCAGGTACAGACAGTTCTCCACAAATTAGCTCAATGAGTCAAGTCCAGCCTATATTTGGCCCTCCTTACTCAAACATGTTGAAATGTATGTAAATTGGAATCAAAGATCACCCCTTATTTATTTGAGCACTCCTTCTCTATGCGTTAAAAAACAAAAAAACACACATCTTATGATTATGGAGTTATCCATCGCTAAAGTCTGCATGTGTGTACACAGTAGTCAGTGATCAAAATTGAAAATCTTTGCCTGACTTTTCACCTCTTTGCAGGAATTTACTGTACACAGAATGGGTGCTGTGAGTCCTAGACCTATAAAATTTAAAAGTGCGTCTTTGCAATGAAGCATTTTTGAATATTCTAATGAGAAGGTAAAAAGTGTTACTTAAATTAAAGCTTTATCTTTAGCCCAGAAGCACTGAGACTATAGAAATTGAAGAACTATTTCAAACACACCAGCTGAGATCAGCTAATCCATGCTCGAAAATTTGATGTTCTCTATTATTTTGGTTTTGATGGTTGGTGTGTTCAGGCGGTTCACAGCTCTGTACCAAATGGGATGCATAATCATCATCATGTGTGGCCTTAAACAGGAAAGTGAGCTGCAGAATCCAAACTCCTGCTTAGGCTGAGATCTCGACCCAGCTCAGCACACACACCATTAGACTTGGGATGAATTAGATTTTTATAAATTAATTCTGAATCACATGATGCATCTACATTGTGATTCGAATTATGACTTCTAACCTGTATTACATCTATTATGCATTCTGTCTTCGATTTAAGACATCGATGTCCTGAAAATTTGGGAACCTCCTTTCTTTAAATACATCTCTCAGAACACAGCACAGTAAGCTTTAAAAGTACAAAGTAACTTTATTAGCTTAACAGCTTTGACTTGACAAAAAAGCATAGAAACAGTGCAAGATTAGTCTCAATTATTGGTGTGGATTTCCACTAAACACACAATATAAGGAACAACGTGGTAAAGGGAGGAAGTAAATGTGTGGATACATGAAAGGTTATGTATTTCTATTTTTATCTCAAATGTCATTTTTTTTCATTAGGTTCACCTGCACCATACAACATGTTTCAAGGACAAGGGACCATAAAAGCTCCCAATTGAATGCTTGATCCAGTCACTGGGAGGCAAACAATAGTAACCAGTGATTTAGATTTGGATATTAGCTCCTTGCAGGTTAATTGTGGAGCATTTGGGATTTTACCAGGTTCCTACCTCATTTCTTAGTCACTATTTTCAATGGCATAAATTATTTCTCTTGAGGTTATATGTTCTCCAGTTCAATGAAAAAAAATAAAGGTATGCTTTTAGAACAGCATCAGGCAGCAAGTGGTGATCTTTGAAGGCATGTAAACTATCCAGTGCAAACCAGAATATAATTGATCTTGCTGAATATGTGAAAGCATTTTTAATGCAGTCCATAGTATTGCTTTGTTGCTAAGGACCGTGTGAACGTGAAGGATAATATGAAGAGTGTTGATTTGGTTGTAAACAAACCAGCTACATTAAAATTATTGGCAGCTTGTGGACATGGTCAATAGTGAGATTACTGCCTTCATCCTTTTTACTGAAATGTCATCCGTCCAAGCTCCAAAGAGGACTCTTTGTCAAAGGATTTCAGTAGAAGAAAGGGAATTACATTTTTAAAATAAAGCGTCAGAATACAAATCTCAAGCCATTGAGATCACATTACAGGTTTTTACATGAAAGTATGCACACCTATAATTACCGTTTGCATTAATTCTCACATGTAATCCTACAGTTACTTCCTCCTTTGCTGCCTTGGTCTATATAGTAACTTATACAGGCTATTTAACTCAACATTTACCATATCCTTTGGTTATATTACAGTAATAACATTTAACTCTATTTACTATTCCCTTTAGGTACTTTACAATGAAAGTCCTGTCATTTTGTACACGGAAAATCAAGAACAGTTGCATTTTCTCAATGAAGCAGGGTTAGACATGTCTGGTAATTGGACCAGGGTGGAGAGACAACATCCTGCTCCAATTTTCCAATTGCACATTTGGTCCTTATCACATATATATTTTCAGTAAATACTGACCGAAAACTCATCACTCTTTAATTACACCCACAAGGGAAGCGGTACAACTACAAGAATTATTTTGAAACGAAGAAGTTGATAATATTATAGGAAAACTCTTCTCAAAAACCGAGTGAAGATCCACTGGAGGTTTAAGAATAAGAAGGGGTTTTTATAAAGAAGAATTGCAAAGGGTGTTCCTACTCGCCAGCAAGTCCAGAAAATTAGTTAATTTACAGTATATCCAATTGGGAATGTAGAAGAAATCTCTTGACTCTGGGATTTAGTAGAACACAGTTATCACCACCATAGGATATAATGGAAAACAAGTAGGATACATACATTCAAGAGAAGACAACGTAAACATGTGAAGGGGAAAATAAGGAAATCTCAATGGGTGTGATATAAAGTAGGTTTGTGTGGACTGTGAGCACATTCACAGACCTTTTAGCTTAAATAACCAGTTTCAATGTTATAATTACTTCATAATACTCTGTAGTTTAACATTTTATGTTCTAAGAGCCATTTCCAATATAAATGTGGTATACAGCAATCTAAAAGAATTCTGCACAGACATCAAATCTTTAATATATTATTGATTCAGCCTAATGTTCCAGTACTTTACATTGACAGTCCTGAACTTAACAAATCTTTATGCTTTGTCAAAAATTTAGACCAACAGAAGTGAAGAAAATGCAGCGGAAAAAACCTGGTTTGCTCTAACATGGAGCTTTCTCTCAAATGACACTGCTCGCTATCAAAAACATTTTGACCCAAATTTTACAAATGTACACTCATTTTATACATAAAGGTGGAAAATGCATAAATTTGCTATTTAAACAAAATGACTATAGATGGAAAACTTTACCCATATAATTCATAAAAATATGAATAATAACTTATAACTGTTCCAGAGAAGGATTTATTTCAATACATATGGAAATGTATGCAGTAGCTTTTGTTTTAGTTGCTCCAGATTCTTGAAGATTAAAACTGTTGCCTTTTTCTAAAATCTACACATCCTTCAGAGGTTTGGAGTTGGATTCTGACTTTGACCTTCAGTACATTCATAGTTTGATAGCAACTTTAACTGATACTCGGTATCTGTAGCACCCTTAAAAACCATTGTATATCACTGTAATTCCTAAAGGAACTAACAGCATCTATTGACAGATTGTAACACTGCAACAAAATGTCATAATAATTAATAATACTATAATAATACAATTCTAAAAATTGTCAATACTTTTCTAGTTTGTGTTCAAATATCTTATTAATTAAATAAGACTAATACTAATTATCAATAGTGATTTCCCTTGACTTTTCTCATCTTTTTAATTTAATATTGACAAATCAACATTTAAAAAAATCATTGGGAGTTTCACATAATAGATCATATTCATATTTTGGAACAACTCACTCAAAAAATCCGACCACAATAGTATATCTTCATGAGATGAAATGATCTGATCTGATACCATTAATACTACATTTTTCCCCTTGGTTTGTTGTTGCAACATAGAACTGGGTGAGGCATAAAATATAGGCACTTCACCCCAGACACCTGGGTTCAATCCAACCCAGATTAAGAGAGAAAAACTACTCTGGCTGCAAGAATCCACACAATTATTGTATGCAATTTCTAACAATCCACAGTGAGCAACAACCCACAGAAGAAAACTGTACTAATTTGGCAATCATATTCAGAGAAATGCAAAAGATAAAAAAGCTTTGATTTGATGATGAGTGATTGCTTTTCAAAGTTGAAGTTAATGCATGCCGTTGATGACTGGAAGGTGATCACTTGCCTTTCATTATGGTGAACTTGATCTGTGATAACACAATAGAGTGCCCAAAAGCAAACTGTTCCATTCCCAAGTATAAGCTGTGCTTGCTTTGTAGCAAAAGTCACACATGGGTTGACTTCCTCCTTCCTAAATTGGTAACGCTGTTGCCCAGTGTCTTACAAAGAAAATGCCAGCCTTGACTCTTGGTGAGTGGTAAATGCTGAATGAGATTATCTCAATCAGAAGACCAAAGTGAGCATTCCAACTGGCATAAGCAAAGCTGAGCTTTAAAGGTTAACTAAATCAGATAGCATTCCTCAATTGATTGTTATCCCATAACAGTAATAAGGTATGTTGTGGGAACTTTAGGAAAGGACATTATCGGTCTCAGGTCTGATATCCTCCCATGCTCAAACAGTCTCTCTCCTGTTATTTGCAGTCAAGGCTCACACACAGAGTAACCAGCATGGTGAGACACCAGTAGCAGTTAATTCCACTTCAGCATCTGAGAGTAGTTCAATTCATAGGCAGGAATTGGAGATTTTGAAGAGGACAAGCAAAAAATATAAAAAGGATGAACAAAAGATCCAGTAGTTGGCAAATTGTATCACTGTCTCACTAATAATACTGTGTGTACAACCTGAATTGTAAGTCCCCAATGTTTCATTTTATATGCTAGAAATATGATCGTCTTGTGAGAGCTTCTTCTGCATCTCTTGGTTGGGGTAATCACTCCTTTGATAATATTCGTTCCATTGGACGATATAAATAACCTTAAGAGGACTCCATTGTAAAACCGTAAGGAACCTTTCAGTTTAAATAGGGTGATGCTGTCCTTTATAGATACCAATGACAGCTCAAGCAGCTTTCACGCTTCATCCCCAACCAAAGTTTCACTTGTTCCAAGTCCCAGGACAGCCTGTCACTCGAAATCAGTTGCCTCAGTTGGTTAAGCTTCCTCAGTTCTTGACCAGACCCCTAGAGGAAGCGCAATGTGGAAGTGAGGGTTTCCATTCTCTGGGAGGGTGTGTGGAGGGAGGGGAATGAGGGAGAAGTGTCATTGTCCAACGCACCCTTCTCAAATCGCACCTCCTGCCAGCCGCTCACAGAGCTGCATTGATGGCAGTCGTGGAGAAGTCTGCATCCTGGACCGTCCTGCTCTCCCCCAGATGGAGGAGGATGCATCTCGGTGAACGGCCTACAAGGGGAGAAAGACAGGAAAAAGATGGAAAGAACATTTTAAATAACTGGGGGCACCTTATTATTGGGATCAATTTTTTTTTTTTAAATCACAGTGGAATTCACTAATCAATGCTCATTAAAGTTAAGTCTTCAGAGGCACAACCAAAGAAGACGGATATGCTCACTGGTAGATCGGAATTGACGATTGTTTACTTTTAAGGCATTTCGAGAAAACGATGGAAGTAGTCAATTTGAGACAATGTAAGTGTTTCTGTGGCTTTATTGGTGCATTTTGATTTGTTTTTGTTTATTAAGATTTTAAAAATTGGTGGTGACTGTATCATTGACAGACTTCACAGGAGGGACTGATGTTTCCTGACAACGTAAGGAAATTGCAATGACATGCATGCAGTTGCTGTGACAGAATGTTCTAACATGCTGATGTTATTCAGCTGTAATTCACTGTGTGAAATTTACTCCAAGAGGAGTACAAAGACATAATAAATATGTTTTGTGCACTTTCCAAGTGCTAGAATCTAGCTTAGTTCATTTTTAATAATAGACAATCCATTTACAAAGTGACAGCAAATGAATATAGTGATATAAAATATACATCCATACAGGTATTCCGCCATTTTGTGTATCCCGCTGTGTATTTCCATTGTCATGGCAGATCTTTGTCAAATAGATCTCCAGCAGTTTGGAGCTACAAGAAACAGAACTTGATATAATTATCAAGTCAGGTCTTCATAAGAACTACTATGAAGCAATTTAACCATTTAATGACTTTAACCATTAAAGTTTAACCACTAACCATTAAACCACTTTAATCACAATGACACCTCTCCCTCTTTCACTGCCCTCCACTTACCCTCCCAAAGACTGGAATCCCTCACTTCCACATTAAATTTAACTCATTTGCCAAATGAGTAAAAAATGTATCATAACAAAAACTATATTTTAAAATATGAAAAATCTTGTCAAAAAGCACTTCTGATTACCGACATGGTCAGGCAATTGCCATTCAGAAATATTTTAAAATAATAACAAAACACAATTTGACTGTATCAGGCATCTCCTGACAATGAGAAATGAAAATTATGATTAAGATTCAATACCTACAGAAAGGTTTGCCGTCAAACAAAAGTGATCACACCTAGGGTGATCATAACATTGATCCATTTTTCCTGCCAAATTATGAGTTTAATACAAGTATAGGAAATGAACAGATGTATGTAATATAATTTCACACCAACTAAAGTGGTTCTGTCACCAAACCACCAGTGCTCATGCAACTGAAGCGCCTAGAGCCATGTAATTAAGCCGAGCTCTCTATTTACAACCTGCCTCTTCTCTCCTTGGGGACATCTGCTGAAGAGATTTATCAAGCACAATAAAAAATAAACTCCATGCCTACAGAAGCAGGTGAAGCACTTACTCCGCTTACAACCACGTTTCAGATATCACAGATGTGTTACCAAAAACAAGGACAGTGGCACCAGGAAAAAGGCTTGATGAAGAAATGAAGCCATGAAAACTGAGCCATGCTACCATATGGCTTACGGGTGCAAGGAAAATAGATGACAGCAGGCAACTCTGCAGATCGAAGAGTTTTGTTACTGGAATGCATCCTTTCAATTATAAAATTTACACTTTCTTAGTGCCTAATAAGTTGTTCATCATATGGAGGCATAGAGGTCAAATATCTGTATTATACAAAGGGAAGTTGTCTGGGAAAATAGCTGAAGTATAATCTGAAAGGCAAGTAGTAAAAGTGATACTACATAGCTTGTAAGTTACCAAATTTCATAGAATATAATTGTGGAGTTAAATATTGTAGACAAAATTCATTACCTGGAGCAGATTTTTTTTTTTTGGAGAGATCTGCAAGTGAAACTAACCCACACGAATCAAATTAAAAAAACAAAAAAAATCACCAAGGATAATGCTAAAAGTCACTGATTAAAGAATAGGTATACCTGAAATTCCTGTGGGAAAACAATTATGGAGGGCCAAATACAAACCAAATAAAAAAATGAATAGAATTTGAGTGTCATTTTTGGAAATATACCATTGCCAATGGGGGGGGGGGGGGGGGGGGTTATTGGGGGGGGGGGGGGGGGGGGGGGGGGGGGGGGGGGGGGGGGATTATTCTCTTTACTCATTTTTCATTTCAAACAATTTGCATATTCAACAGGTGGACAGCAAGTCTATGACTGCTGTTTGCCCGTGGCAAAAATATATGTAAAGTAATCTAATGGTAGATGTATGAATGTGGCCTAAAGTCTGTGAAATTAATGAGCGAGCAGTAGACTTTGTCTTGGAGAGAGCTATGCTATTTAGTTTCTGATAGTGGTTAGTATAGACAGTTCTGTTTTATCCAATTAATGCAGCTCAAAATAACAATGAACACTGGGTCTGCATCATTCCACAATACCATCTGAACCAGAAACATTCAATACCCAAATCAACATGAACTTTTAAGAACATGCATTCCCAATAGAAATATAGTGATTATGTTATCTGTGTGACATTCTGTCTGTAATGTATTGATCAGTATATAATGCTGTACACAATTCTTCCATCTACTCTTCTTGGTTTACATAATATTACATTTACAGACTGACAACTTTATGCTCAAAATTCAACAAAAATTATCACTATTTCTTTATCACTCCTTCCTTTCTCATTCAAGGAAAGTACATTTATACCATTGACAAAGAAGCTGTTTGGATTCAGTCAGCACAGCAATCAAAGAAAATTCAAAGAAAATCCAGAATAGCATCATTAGCTCAACAAAATGGACTGGCCGATTAGAACATTTATTTGGCTACATGGAATGGACTGGTGTGATTTTTATCACTTTAGCAATACTGGATGAGATTGTCCCACAATTTGTACCAGCAAGTGGACATTATTCCACACTTCAACATGGATGGCATGTTTATATTCAAAGTGTAGTTGTTCACAATGTTCACCGTATATAACATAGTACCTCCTCTGCAGAAGAAAATTAAATACATCAGGAGAAAAAGGAAAATAATAATAAAGAAGAAAGGGAGAATGAAAGCACCCGTGTGGGATAAAAAAGCAAAACCAGCTCTGCTATTTGTTTTCATTGTTGCTAAGCTCCCCCTGGCTATTAATATCAGTGAAGCCCTGTTAGACCTAAGGATGTAATAAGGGACATTTGCTTTAATGAAAAAAGCATATAAATCTGCAGCCCAGTAACAAAGCGTTGAGGTTTTAAAATTAATATATAAAATCTTTAAAGTAAAATTAAGTGTACTTTTCCAATTATAAAATACCACATTTAAGAACAGTTTAGAAAGAAATTCTTGAAATTCTTATCATTCTTAAAAATAAATATTTTTAGCTAACTTTTTCAAACTGTATTACTTTATATTGCATGTTAATTAGTGATAATTATTTTGCAGAATTCAATCCAGAAGCCCAGAATGTATGGTGTGTCAAAAAAGGCACAAACTATGATTTTATGCAGCAATGTCCTTAAATTGATTTACTGTTGAATATTTTCATAAGATCCATTTCTTTCAAATTATCATTACGTCTTCATACTGCAATCTATTTTTAACTGCTGCCATATTAAAGTCAATGTTTGAATGCAACTCATTACCATTGTCTTCTAGGACAGGGAACTGCCCTCTGTAGGGGTGTAAGAAGGAACTGCAGATGCTGGTTTAAACCAAAGATAGACACAAATAGCTGGAGTAGCTCAGCGGAACAGGCAGCATCTCAGAGAGTAGGAATGTGTGACATTTTGGATCGAGACCTTTCTTCTAGGTGATCTCCACAGAATAAAGTATTTTGTGCATTTTAAAAAGACAAATAAACTCTAAGAATCACCCAACATGCTATGTTTAAGCCACAGATAGAGACTGGAGAATTTATGGAAAAATAAATCATAATTCATTAGAGTATTCCCCATCCCTTTGGGTTTATGCACATATCTGATATCACTGGGTGATGTTGTTTTCTTTTAAGGTACTCTGTCTATTGTACCACTGTGTATTTATAAACATCACTACATACTGTATAGCATTTTTAATGAGAAACTTAAATCTGACTGACCGACTCAATACCACAAGCTGTTATCATCATTAATAATTACAATTATTTTCAGCAAAACATATTTAAGTATAAATTCTCTACATTTCTGTTTGATACAGAGACAGGTGCCATTGAGACACAGGGAAATGCAGACACTAGAATTATCAGCAAAATACATAATGCTGGAGTAACCACATGGGTCAGGGAGCGGTCTGTGTAGGGAATGGGTGGGCAATGTTTCAGATTGGAACCCTTCGTCAGACTGATTGTGGTAATATGAACAAAGCTGGAAGAGAGTGGTGGGGGCAGGACAAAGCCTGGCAAGTGAGAGGTTGATACAGGTGAGGATGGTTTGATTGACAGATGGACGGTTCGTGACAAAGGGTAGAAGAAGCAAAAGCATGTCAGATAAAGAGAGAAGAGTGCAATCTAATAGCAGAGAGGGGGGTATAGGTGGATGGGGGAAGAGGGAAAGGGGGAGAGGGGAAAGGGGGAGAGGGGAAATGGGAGGGGGAGGGAGAAAAGGAGGGAGGAAAGGAGGAAGGAAGGGGGAGGGGGGAGCGGGAAGGGGGAAGGGGGAATGGGGGGGGGGGGGGGATAGTGGGACCGATGTGCACTTGCTACTGCATGCTCTATTTGGTTGTCTATGAATATACATATGGTTTCTTAAAGCGAGTTGTAATCCAAGAGGTCTTCCATAAAGAGAGCGATTGGCAGTGATATTTTGATTCGTTCATTTTTCATGATGTATGTGTCAATGATAAGATGAGCATTTATTGCCCTCCCCTTCCCTCCATTGACCTTGTGGAGATCTCCCTCCAAACTGCTGCAATCATTCTGCTGGAAGTTCCAGGACATAGACCCAATAACAAAGTAGCAGTAACATATATTACGAATACTCATACCACTGGGCTGTAATCTGCCCAAGCGAAATATAAGATACTGTTCCTCCAATTTGCATTTAATCTCACTCTGACAATAGAGAAGACCAAGGACAGAATGGTCTGTGCAGAAATGGGAAGGAGAATTAAAATGCCCAGCAACTGGGAGATCAGGTTGGTTCACAGCTTATATAGGAGCCCAGTGGTATAAATATTGATTTATCTCACTTCAGGATGCCCCAGCATTCCCTCTCTCTATATCCCTCCCCACCTAAGTCGCACTAGCATCTCCTTTTCAATGGTCTGTTTCCTTTATCATCGGTACTTATTTGCATATCTTTCATTCATTGTTCTTTATCTCTCTACATCATCTTCTATATCTCTTGTTTCCTTTATCCCTAACCAGTCTGAAGAAGGGTCTCAACCCGAAAAGTCACCCATTCCTTCTCTCAAGAGATGCAGCCTGTCCTGCTGAGTTACTCCAGCTTTTTGTGTCTATCTTCGGTTTAAACACGCATCTGCAGTTCCTTTTTACACATATATTACCAAGTCAGGAAAGAGTGTGACTTAGAGGTGAACCCAGAGTTGGTGATTTTCCTGTGCAGCTGCTTCCTTTATTGGTGGTAGAAGTCCTAGTTTTGGAGCTGTTTCAAAGTAACCTACACTGGTCCCAATTTGTACATAGTACACATGATAGTCTTGATGAAAGCGGCAGAGGGACTTAATGCGTATTGCGGTAGATGGAGTCGCAATCATGTGCTTGAATGTTACTAAGCTACTTTTTTTTCCGAAGTGCATGTTTTCTTGGAGTAAATGAAGGGCATTCTGTCACGCTCCTGCTATCCCTGTGTTTTGGGCGAGTAACCAAATCATCCAGGTTCTGACTTGCTCTTGAAGGCCGTCTTTGTGCGTCTGGTTTTGGTGGCCAACCCAGAGACAATGGCTTGCCAATATTTGCAGAGCCTAATCCATTTGGATAAAGTGAAAGCTGAAAGAGCATTCACGCCTTTTCACTTTAGTATGTCACACATGTACATGCATAAGTGGATTAAACCCACACTGGTACACATGGCATCGTTTAACTTGAAATGGGGATATGTACAAGATGCCAATCAATTTCATGGTGTAGCAGAAAACAACAAGACAGCAAAGGTCAGAAAGCACATCATTTATACCAAATTGACATACAAAGCCTTCAAATGCCTGCGTGGCCAAATGCCTTTGCACTGATGCAGTTGTTTAGTGGAGTACGAACCAGATCAGTGGCAATACTGGGACTCAGAAGTTCTGAAGGAAGAAACCGAGTATAGAAGAATATAGGAGAATTCACACACTATTTGCAATGCACCGGCAGTGTTTGTTAAACCAGCAGAGAACATCACGAGACCCGATTATTTCATCTTTGCCGGCGTAGCGCCAGTTAACTAACTAGTGTGAGGTCGTAACGCGCCGAGGAAAGGAAACGTTGGGGCTCTTATCGTAGATTAATCTTGCTTCAAAATGACTTTTTATATATGTTAAATTAAAGAAGCTCGTGCGATGCAAATGCAGCGCTTCGATCACAGCCCCACATCAGTAATTGCTATGCAGAGGTCTGAAAGCAAATTACTGATCAGTGGACTGTTGCAGACTGCGGACGTGAACTGGAAACCGGATCGCCAGGCGCGAATCCTTTAATGGGAAATGAAAAGACTGTCGACGTACACGGTTTTGGCGGGGACTGGGGAATCTCCGGTCATTTGGTTTTGAATTTTATTTAGGAGCTCGTCAAACAATGTAAAGCAAGTCGACGTCGGGCTGCTATTTAAAATGCAACGCTCAGGCACGGTGACATTTACTAAAACTGTTCCAAGTTGACATATGTGTTCAAGAAGGAACTGCAGATGCTGGAAGATCGAAGGTACACAAAAATGCTGGAGAAACTCAGCGGGTGCAGCAGCATCTATGGAGCGAAGGAAATAGGCGACGTTTCGGGCCAAGTTGACTTATGTTTACCCTACAAAAGCCGACTGCTAGTCAATCGCTGCGACGCGGTCTTTTTGCAATCCTGGCCTCTTTTCGCTGCAATTTGTAAAGTTGACAAATGGCCACTGACTTCTAAAATAAATAAACGCAATTTTCTGCTCTGAAAGGCAATTGCAGTCGGCGGGGTGGCGTTGGGGGTTGGGTGCACTCTCTAGTCTGCTCAGCACTGTCTGTACTATATGTGAGTGTGCCTCTGAATAGCTTTGAAAGGAGTGCATTCTGTTCTGTTGCCTGGTTCCTCAAACCTTTTTTTTTGTTCACTGTTGTCCAGTGGGCTTTGTATTTTTTCGTGTTTTGCCTTCCAGATTTTTGTTTAACCAGCTCAGAACATTCACATAAATTAACCAGTAGATCAAGTCTTGTCACTTCCGGGTTGGTTAACCATA
Organism: Amblyraja radiata; assembly: GCF_010909765.2. NCBI lineage: Eukaryota > Metazoa > Chordata > Chondrichthyes > Rajiformes > Rajidae > Amblyraja > Amblyraja radiata. The sequence continues at coordinate 39,920,920 of NC_045956.1, read as the reverse complement.
ATTTTATGCCCCATTTGATATAGGTTCTTGCTTTCGGACCCAATTACATTTAGGGCTCGTTTATATCATCTTTATTTCAAAGTTGACATGCGATATATATCCTGATATCTTTATATATTTAAATTAATAATACATTTAATGATCTCGATATATTAGGATTTGCCCTTCACAGGTCAATAATCCAGCAATGATAGTTTATGAAACCTTTGAATGTTGACAGACATCAAAGCAAAGACGTGCGTAAAGATTTAACGCACCTTTCTTTCAGGGATCAGGAATTCAGTAAGCTTTCTCATCCATTTTACCCAAATGTCACCGTCGTCGACGTGACGTCCCCCCCCCCCTCCCCCCCTCTTCCTCCCTTGCATTTAGGCAGTATACAATAGAAACATAATTACGAGTCGTGCGATGCTTCCTAACTTTTTCTGATATCAAATTCTCCAATGAGTGGTAATAATGTTTCTTGTTTACTCTGCCATTTTGGTGAACTTCAATACTGAAGACTAATCTCGAGGAATCCCACAGTAGACGATTTGTGAGTAGACACAAAATGCTGGAGTAACTCGGCGGGAAAGACAGCATCTCTGGAGCGAAGGAATGGGTGACGTTTCGGGTCGAGACCCTTCTGTTCAGGCACCATAGTCTGAAGAAGGGTCTCGTCCTGAAACGTCGCCCATTCATTCTCTCCAGAGATGCTTCCTGTCCCGCCGAGTTACACCAGCATTCTGTGTCGTCTTTCCTAAACAATTGTAAGTGTTCTTTATGGACACATGTAGCAAATACCTATTTTTTCCCCCTTGTATTACTTGTTTGTGAGAACATAAAAGCTATTATAGATGAGGAGTACGAGTTATTTATTGTATCTCCAGCTGCCACCTAGATCAAGCACAAATGCCCGGTCTTGAGAAAAAACTGATTCTTTGCTTGGACTTTTCCCATTTATCCCTATCTATGTGTATCCCTATTTAATCGCACTGTGTTCTAGATCTAAGGGTTATCGCTTTAAATGCATAAATCGCGACTGTAGTGTGCTAAACCAGGAGATTCCGAGCTTTTATCGGCCACGACATTAACAAAAAATGAATTAAATAATGACGAGACGAGGGCTTGTAACGTTGCTGTGTATAATTTACGGAATATTATGAACGGAGGGTGGGCATTTTCAATTTGTCACCCAGCTTCCTTACCTCTGCCTCGGGTGGCAATGATCCCCAGCACTTCTAGAACAGAAAAATATAGCACGACCTTCGGCCCACGAGGTCAGTGCTGAATATGATGCAGGTTAAATTAATCTCCTCTGTCGGCACATGACTCACCCCCCCCCCCCCTCATATCCATGTACACATCTAAAAGTATTTTAAACGCCACTGCCTTATTTGCCTTCGCTATCTCCATCGCCACCCCCTGAACAAACTCACACCGCACATCTTCTTTAAACGTTGTCACTCTCACTTGGTGTAATAAACATTTCCACCCCGAGAAGAGGTTCTCACTGTCTACGCCTTCCATAATCACTTCTATTAGCAATGATACATTTCCTTTGTTTGGCAACAAAAATTCAAAAGTTACTATGAGTAAGTAATCAAATGCATGAGAATTAGTTCAAACGGTAATTGGGAATTTGGCTTCTGTGAACTTGGCAAATAAAACTATTTTCATTCCACTGCAAAAGTTGTATTTTTAAATTCGTATTAACTACGCTGGGTATGTTCTATATCTTGGTGTGCTGTAGTTGACCCACTTCTGTTGCACGTAATGTCGTAACCAATACCCATTGCGTTTCTTGGCTCCTGCATCCACCCATCCCCACCCTGTATTTTGCCTCATCTTTGGCGATGGGTTATTCGAAGTTCCAACACACTAGATTTCTAACCTCAAATACTTTACCGACACTCAATAACACTGTCAAAAATGTAGACGCTGGAAATCTAAAAAAAAAAAAAATAATTCTGCAATGGATCTTTCCAGTTTTTTTTCACTTTGTATCAAAGTAAAGTTCATATATTTAACAAATCTATTGATCAACTAGTCTAATCTTCCCATTTTGCCTGATGGTGGCTTGCATAGGTCTTTCTCAAATGCAAATGCACAACGTTGCATTTCAGTGGATGGTTTGGCACCAACATTTAAATATCCAAGGTCACTTGATAGAATGTGTTTCAGTAAATTCTTATAGCAGTACTAAGGATCAATATAATGGAGAAATGGGGACTATGAAAGAAACTTAAGAAAGAAATACCATTATTCGCATCAGATAATCGCAATAACGCCAAGAATATATACACTTTTCCCAAATATTTGCATTGCATTAGATGGAAATTTTTGTCCCTAAGCACTTCGTCATTGGAAGATACTGGGACAAAGATTGGGACGTGTAAAGCAGAAGATCCCATGTTTTCAAGCAAGCTAGTTATAGACATCCCAGTGCCATTAAGGTCGTCTATCCATCTGAAGGGGCGATGGTGTAAATCTGTTCCAGATATTCAACGTTTCGACATTTACACAATAAGACATTGAAATACGCAGATTTGAAATTGTTGCGAAATAAACGTATATGATCCAAACTGTCTCCTGCTAAATAAAACAGTTTTCAACTCCCTTAATCCGGTTGCAGTTAACGTTGATCTGATTTCCAGAAACACTTGCCAATCTAATGAAGGTCACTTAAGTATTTCAAAGTTTTGTCATTTTTATTACTGCTGGGTTTAAATTTTGGTCGCTGATGGACATTGGCATCTGACTCACTCACCGGGTCACATTGTTTGTACCTCATTTTCTTCTGCAACCGTTTTTATTCCTAATTCTAGATGATACTCTGTATAGTTGAGAGTTATGTTAACCTTTGAATTGTAATTTCCTTACTACAAAGAGCATGAATGCTGTAAAGCTTTGCATTACTGCCATCTTCTGTGGTGTCGGTGTATTTAATAACCCTCCATTTTGAAAGAGAAATAGGATGATGTACAAAAGAAAAACACATTCACCAACAACACGATCACAACTATTCAGACCACAAAGTTTGTCAGTCTTTCAATCAGGAGGTTGAGAACTATATGAAGTGGAACAAGGGTTATTTAATCCCTTCGGCAATAACAGATGCTCAAATATCTGACAAGGCCTTCTGCTTTGTTCACTTATAAATTCCCTGACACTTCTATCATTTCTTTCCAAATTCCAACACATCCAACAATGATGGACATAAATGCCAGTGCTAGGTCTCGTTTATGAAGGCATATTCATCAACAACAGGATAAATAAAGGAGTCATTGAGCGACTGCTAGTGTCAAACGTGTTTTCCATAATGAACAGTAGCGCATGGGTCGGATGAAACCAATCCATGACCAGAAAGAAGAGGGGGAATTAAACTTTGTTCAAGGGCAGCTTGTACACGGGATACATTACAAAGAAACAGGATTCACCGTAACACTTTGAGCGCTTAATAATGTCACGCCCCTTGTACCATCTAACTCAACAGCACATCACACAATTCGTTCAAAGCCCATGACTCAACAATAATTTGCATGAAACACCACACCATGAGGTGAAATTCGAGCCTCCGAGTTAACTGCACAGTATTCTTAATTGAATCCTACCACATGTGCATTCTGCGCTGACAAGCCCATTTGTTCACGTATTTGAACAGTTTGGTGAATTACTGAGACACCCAACATAGACAAAAGGAAGCGTGAATGAAACACTATAGCTCGCAACTTAAATAAAACAGTAAACCGAAGGCGTCCGTATCGTATTACATTTTCTATTCAGTGTGCAAAAGGTATGCATTTCTTTCGCTTTCCCCCACTCTCTCAAACACGGTAAGGGAAAAAAACAAATTGGAACATTATTTTAGCAGGCTTACCAGTGTTGTGAGCTCGGTTGGTAGCATCGTGGTCACTGTCGCCTTGTTCGCTGTCACCGTGACCACTGTCCTTTGAACTCACGATATCCGCTTCCTGGAAAGCAGAACTGAAAAAAAGCAAAAAGCATGCCAGTATTATCACCTGACGCCGAACATCAATAGAACTGTGCTGTCTTGGCAATAATGAAAACTGGCGAGCGTTTTAGATTAGTGAGTTTCTTACCTGTTAACTCGGCGGGGTCTGTCCACAAGAAAATTGAGTTCGGTCCGCTGGTGTTTTGTCTGAAGGTGGGATAAAACATTGAGTCAACATTCGTGACAGAACATGCAGATAAATGTACCATTCTGTGGGCAAATATTAGGAAGGAATCGGACCAGAGTTTTAGTTGCAGATGTCTCAGAGATTCAAAACGTTAATTACCATTGCTCATATAACATTGGAGCTCATAATGACCATGCAATTTCAGAGCTGAAAATAGTTCTCAGCTCCAAGTAGCGAAGGAACGAGGCTGAATGAATCAAGTTCAAACCACATGGTAATTTAAATAAACTGAACATTAAAACAGTATTTTAGACCTGTGGCCCCTGAAAATGCTTAGTGATTTCTTGTGCCTCTGTCGTTTCATCTGGTACAGTACGTCTGAAAGTATTAAGGACTTGATATCCAGAGGTGTTAAGAATGGACAAGAATGTAAAAAAAAAACCGTTTCAATTCTCCGACAGTTAATAACTAGATAATGTTTCTAGTTTACTGGTCGACATATTACATAAAAAACAGTCATTCCTTTTTTACTCTCTAATCTGGTGCCGGAAGTCACGGATTATTTAATCAAATCACAGTAGACAATTGGTGCCGTTTGGCTGCATTTACAACATTTCACATTATGACGCCCGTCCTTGCTCTAAAGACAGCGCAGCATCCGAAAATAACCGCACACGGCTTTCAGCTGAGAAAAACTAAGTTAGCAGATCTAGATTTATGAGCTTGGGGGAGCTAGCGATGTAGAGTAGATGCGGTAGACGCCTTACCTCGTTTGATAATATACTCCCATTGGAAATGATGTCAGGCTGCTGGTCGGTGTACCCTGTAATAATGGCCCCGCAGGGGTTGTGTTCAGCGTCTGTACTCCTGACCGGGCTACACGGTTTCAAGAACATGAGATCTGTTTTGGCCGATTCTGGAGTCAGGCAAACTTGGTAACAGTAATTCTGACTATGGTGTCCAAAGCCCCCTTCCTCCACCGACACTTGAGCCGCGTTGGTGTTGGTGGTCTGCACCAGCATGATGTCCGACTTGCTGAGCTTCTTCTTCCTGTTCCTCGCCTGGCGGCAGCAGGCGCAACACTCGCTGGCCAGGCAGCTGTAGATGTTCACCTTTTTGTCCTTCTGGCAGCGGATGGCCAACACGATCATGGCTAGCAGGAATACGAAGGACACCGAGCCCAGGGCAATAATCAAGATCAGGGTCAAATCCAGCGAGTTTTCTTTCGGGCTACCAGCTCGGTTGCCCCGTTCACCCTGTCGGTCCACGGGACTGTTCACTACAGCCACAAGGATGGTGGCCGTAGCTGACAGGGGCGGTTGTCCATGGTCCCTGACCTCGATCAGGAGCTCGTACGGGGCGCTGGGGGCCTTCTTGTTGGCGGGTAACCTCCTGACGGTCTTGAGCTCTCCACTTCTCCAATCCATCCTGAAGAGACCCAGCTCGTTACCCTTGGCAATGTAATAGGTAAGCCGAGCGTTGTCACCATCGTCCGCGTCCACTGCCACCAGTCTGGCTACCAGGTAGCCCGGCTCAGCCGAGCGGGGCACCATCTCTTTGGCGCTGCCGTTCCTCGACACGGGCGATACGATAGACGGCGCGTTGTCGTTCTGGTCCACTATGATGATGTTAATGGTGGTGTTACTGATTAGAGGAGGGTTTCCTGCGTCTCTGGCCTGCACCGTGAAACTGAACTCCTTCAGCTGCTCGTAGTCGAAAGAGCGCAAGGCGTACAGATAGCCATTCTCGGAGTTTATGGAAACGTAAGTAAAGACCGACATACCCTGTATATCGCACTCTAATATGGAGTAAGAGATGTACGCATTCTGCCCCAAGTCGGGGTCTACGGCAGTCACTGCGTAAATATAAGCCCCTGGAACATTATTCTCTGAAACGTGCACGTCGTAGGAAGATCGGGAGAAGCGGGGTGCATTATCGTTCTCGTCCGCCACTTGCACCTTGATGGACTTGCTGGACGCCAGAGGGGGCGACCCCCGGTCCTTCGCCATGATGGTCACAGTGTATGAGTCGGTGATCTCTCGGTCCAGCGGCCCGTCGGTCACGATGGTGTAGTAATTCTTGAAGGAGGGCTTCAATTTGAAAGGCACCTGTCCCAAGATCTCGCACTGGAGCTGCCCGTTGTCACCCGAGTCGCGGTCGGTGACACTCAGCAAGGCGACCACGGTGCCCAAGGTTGCGCTCTCGTTCACAGAGTCGGAAACGGTGCTGAAACTGATCTCAGGCGCGTTGTCGTTCACGTCGGTAACTTTCACCAGCACTTTGCAGTGAGCCGGCACCGCGTTGGGTCCCAGGTCCTTCGCTTGGACGAACAGCTGGTACAGGCTGCTCTCCTCGTAATCGATGGTCCCCTTCACCTCGATCCAGCCAGTCCTGGGCTCGATGCTGAACAGCTCCTTCACCCTGGGCGAGACGTGGTTGCTGAACGAGTACACCACCTCGCCGTTTTTGCCTTCGTCGCGGTCGGTGGCGTTGAGCTGAATGACTAGGGTGCCGACGGGCGCGTTTTCGGACAGGCTCACCGTGTAGACGGACTGTTCGAAGACGGGCACGTTGTCATTGGAGTCCAGTACCTTGATGCTGAGCAGTGCGGTGCCGGTGCGCTGGGGCATACCCCCGTCCACTGCCGTCAGCACATAGCGGTGGAGAGCCTGCTGCTCCCGGTCCAGGTTCTTCTCCAACACCAGCTCGGCGAACTTGTTGCCGTCTCCTTGGGTCTGCACGTCGAGGTAAAAGTAGCTATTGGGGGTGATCTCGTAGGTGCTAAGCGAGTTGGTGCCCACGTCCGGGTCGAACGCGCTCTCCAGCGGCAGCCGAGTGCCAGCACCGGCGCTCTCCGATATCTCCACCGTGATGTCCGCCTCCGGGAAACTCGGCGGGTTGTCGTTAATATCCACGATCTCGATCTCCACACGGAAAAGTTCCAGCGGGTTCTCCAGGAAGACCTCGATGTGCAGCATGCAGATGGGGCTCTGCTTACAGATCTGCTCGCGGTCGATCTTCTCGTTGACGAAGAGCACCCCGTTCTCCAGGTTCACCTCCAGGTGCGGGGTCCGGGAGCTCGGCACCGTCTGGAACCTGCGGGCCGCCAGCTTGGTCACGTCCAAGCCCAAATCCTCGGCGATATTCCCCACGAACGTGCCATGTTCCTGCTCCTCGGGAACGGAATAACGGATCTGACAGGCAACGCGATCGATCAGGATGCAAAGCAAAAAGAATAGGAAGGTCATGTCCAAAGCCCAAACCGATCGGCGTCCCTTATTAGGTTGAATAACGATGTTTCCTTTTGTTCGGGAGGAGAAAAAAACAACAAATATTACTAATTACTCTCCACTTCGCGCTCCGTCTTGATTTTCTTCTCCATCACATTTCTCCGCAAACGCCAGCTACGTGAAGCCGACTCGTCGCATCCGAAGCGTGAACTTCTTTTGCCTTTTTAATGAGTGAAATAGTCGTTTGATCTCCCACTGCTCAGTAGTGGCCTGGAAGAAGCGAATCCCGCGGGCATTGGTTTAACAGCGAACCCTTTGACACAGCGGCCGGTCATATCCTCGGTGCAAAACGCGAACAACTGGGTCTGGAGTTTATCGTCTAACACTTTCTAGAGTTCTGCTCGCTAATCCGAACTTCACGAGTGTTTTATATATATATATATATATACATATATAGATAGACATATATATATATTCCTTTTCGTCCTTTTGTTTGTGCGTGTGTTCCTGCCTGCTGCCGTTAGCTTTCCCTGCTCCCCGCGGCTGCAGTCCCTGGTTCCTGTGCTCTTGCCTCTACTGACAGATTGCAGCTCTCTGGGCTCAGCGCTCTGCTTTTGCGTAGCGCCTACATTGGGCCAACCAATGGTCACAGTGGCCAGCCGGAGCTGCGCTGTAACTGGCTGGCAACGGGGCACCTAGCTGTCGTGCGTCAGGCAGCGCGGAGCCAGTAAACGGCAGAGCGGGCGTGTCGGATCGGCTCGGTTTCACTCTCCGAGCCGCGCAAATAACGTTACAATCCCCGGACTTGCTCTGAGTTAGTGCAATGCACTCGCACAGGTGCTTGTTATAATCAGATCACACCAAACCCACAAAGGGATAGTCCAGCCACTGTGAATTTAAGGCTTTCTGAACTCATCTCACATTCTCCCTCCTCTCCATAACAATATTGCTTTATTCTAATTGCATCTTTCAGCAGAGTTTCCGCAGACACGCAAGCCATTGCCATATATGTAATCATAACAAATCATAGCAGCAGTGTATTTAGTTACCGATTTGCTTCATCGTGAAGGAAATGTGAAAGCCAAATCCAACAGCGCCAGTGCCGACAGTTAGTCAGTGCAAGCTACTAGACGCTGTTCATTACAACGCCGTGCCGATCATTTCCGCAAAACGATGCACTTTTTAGCTTGAATATGCGGCACACCGCTAACCGAAGCGGCATGTTGTGGAGTATCTAGTTGTATGTCAGGGTCCCGTGACACGTGCCGCATGTTGTGGGGGCGTCGCTGACGGGCGGCCGCTGTGGAAACTGACTGATTGTCTTGGTGCGAGCAGGGTGTTCGTGATGTTACCGCAGGGATCGTATAAACCGAGTTAAGGCTTTGGGCGTTGCTGGCGGTTTACTTATTGGGGGTGTATGTGAGCGTGGAGACGATTGTGGTGGAGGAAGGGGGTTTGCTGGCGGGCTGTGGTGGATCCTATCCATTTCCCCCAATCTTATGTAGCTCGTCACCTCTGTAACCATGCGCTGCATGTTAGACGAAGAAGCTGCTTTAACAGTGACATCGAAAATCCATTAAGTAAAAATCAAAGGTGGGATAGTCCTGTGATATGTTCCATCGTGTAACCAGAACTGCCGTTTGCATCAGATTTGTACGTCTGACAGGACACATATGCGCGTGCTTGTTTTAGTGCGAACAAATATAAATTCCTCTAAAGGCAATACGGTTTATAATAAGCATTCCAAAATTGCACGCGGTGTTGGGACGCGTATCGCCGCAGTCAGAAAAAAAATGCTTCAAGTCGATCCCGATGTCAGCAGAATAAACATTACCCATCTCTGGGAGGTGACCCGAGGGGTAAATACCAGCAAGGGAGAGCGTGGGTTCCTCGCTGAGAGGACCCGGGTAGCGCCCTGCACGCAATAAATGATGCTGTCGACGGGCAGATGATAGATATGGATAGATTGAAAGAAAATTAGGTAGAAAAATATCCTCCGGGTTTTTCACAGACGATGCATTTGCGTTATTTCTGTAGAAGATAAAAACCTATTTTTGCGGGGGTGGGGGGGGGGGGGTTGTTCAATCTCACGGGCAACGGTAGTGATTGCGAGGGGAAGGAGGAATGGACTCGAAAAGCTAATTTCATTTCAGTTGCACGTACGAGATGCAGGGTGCCGGGACAGTTTATAAAATAATGGGCTGATCAATAAAAAGTAGATTATGGTCTATCGGAATATTAATGCGCCCGTCTAATCAATACGTGCTTCATGGTTCCTTTTACATTCACAGTCGGAAATAGAGTCTGGACATCTTGATCCAGGAATGAATCTTCCATTATTCGTGTGTGTATAAAGGCGGCTAGAACAGCTCTTTAGCTGGAATTCTTTCTGAATGAATATGCACTAATTGACCTTTATTCTCGGAGTCACATCAAAGCCCCTCGTTTAATGAGGTCGTATCAACTGCCTTTTGTAGAATGAGCTGAAACCGCACATTGGTAAAGATAGTGCAGGAATCAGTATGTCCTCAGTGTCGGCTAAATTTCTGCATGTGGCGAGATCTGCTGGGTATACATGCCTCCTATCTGCCGTTTCCATAATAGCATTTTCTCAATCGTGCAAGCATGTAATAGGAGACCACGGAGGAACACGCTGCACAGATACAATGGACTAACCTTTCCTAATAGTCGGTAAACAGGCATAGTCATTCAAAGTACTGCCGGTGCCGAAATATTACATTCGATGCCGCTATCAAGTTGGCGATATGCGATGCTGCCGACTACAAATTCAGAAGGTTCAGAAGGTATTACCGATTTAGTTTTAGTTTAAAGATTCAACGGGGAAACCAGCCCTTTGGTCCACAGAGACAAGAGATCACACGTTGGCATTTGTTCTGTATTAATCCCACGTTCCCTTCCACTCCATACACGCTAGGGATAATTTTACAGAGGCCAATTAACCCAACAACCCGCAAGTTTTTAGGATGTGGGACGAAATCCAAGAAAACCCACTCGGTCGCAGGGAGAACATGCAAACTCCACGCAGGCAGCACCCGAGATCAGGATCGAACCCGGGTCCCTGGCGCCATGATGGAGCAGCTCTACAAGCTGCGCCACTGTGCTGCCCTCTTGTTGGCGAAGTCGATACCTTTTATTTTTTTATTTCGAGAGGACTAGAATATAAAAACAAGGATGTCATGCTAAGGCTTTGTATGACACTGGTCAGGCGGCATTTGAAGCATTGTGTGCAGTTTGGGCCCCATATCTGAGGAAGGATGCGTTGGTGTTGGAGAGGTTCCGGGGAGGTTTATGAAAATGATCCCAGGATTTTGGGTTATCATATGATGAGCGTTTGAAGGCACCGGGCCTGTACTCCCCACGTCATTGAAACTTACCGAATAGTGAAAGGCCTGGATAGAGTGGATGTGGAGAGGATGTCTCCCTAGTGGGAGAGTCTAGGACCAGAGCCCATAGCCTCCGAATAAAGGACGTGCCTTTAGAAGGGATTTGTGGAAGAATTTCTTTAGTCAGAGGGTGGTGAATCTGTCGAATTCATGGCCACAGATGGATGAGTAAGTGAATATCTTTAAGGCAGAGATTTGCATATTTCTTCATTTAAGGGTGTAAGGGGTTATAGGGATATAGCAGGAAATTTTACTGCAACATATTGGCCGGATGTGCAGCTAGTTTTGGGATGCAGTGGGAATCTTGTCCAATCCCATAGACTTTGCTGTATTCAGCATTCCTACCCATTTCTTGATATCATGTGGAATGGTTCAAATTGGCTGGAGACTAACTACACTTATGATGGAGATCTCATGAGGAAGCCAAGGTACATCATTTACTTGGCTCTACTTGCTGAACATCATTGTGAATACATCAGGCTTTTCTCTTACACTCACATGGTGGTACAGGTTTTGATCAAATTCAATTATTTTGCAGATGGGAATTCCTTATCTTGCAACATTAGTCTGATATCAGGAAGTTATGGCCATCACATTTATCAGGTAGGAACTGGCAACCTTTTTGGACTGGAATTGATTTTCACGTGGAAATGTAGTGTTCACATGCTGGCACATTTCCTTGGATTCTGTAAAAAAAAAAAAAAACTTCAAATTTAGAGTTCCTTTGCTAATATTTCATAAAAATGTAGTGAAGACACGTACATATGTTGAAATTGATTTATGTGCAGTTTTCTGGTGCAGATCCATATGATTTCTTACTACACAATGTGAAGGAATCTCTCACCATCAACAAGGTTAGATTCTGTTTTAGACTTGAAAAACATCTTCAAGTCTATTACAAATAAGTTGAATGAAAGCTTTCTTCTTTTTCTCAGTTTATAACGTAATCTGAATAATTAAAATTTTGATTCAAACGCATAATTCTGGAAATGTGAACTAGAAAGAAAACAATGGAAATATTTAGCAGGTCAGGCAGCATCTAAAGGGAGGTAAACATTTGGTCAGATGATCTGCTATTGATGAAAGATCGCCGGCTTGAAACAATTAACATTTGAACAGCTTAAAGTGTTTCTGAATGGGCATTGTCTATCACACAAAATTAACCCTAGCCCTAACTTTACATTTTTAAATTAAGATAAGCTCGCAAGGAAGACTGCTGTGAAAAACAGAACCACGCACTCCACACTGGTGATTTAATGTGTTTTATTTTATCACACTATCCATCTTTAATGAGTAAACCAATTGGGTTTTTGGTTGTAGGACGATAAGTTAAATGTGAAGGGAATTGATGAGTATGCAAAAATGTTCTCTATAATTCTGAAAAGTTGTAGAATATAGTAAGTAGCAAAGAGCATGACAAGATTCAAAGGGTTAGGAAACAAATGCACAGTTTTTATGTTTGCACCATTTACAAAAAAAAAGTCTAAAGTTCAAATCTGGTCCACATGTTGGCATAGAAACATAGAAACATAGAAAATAGGTGCAGGAGGAGGCCATTCGGTCCTTCGAGCCAGCACCATTCACTGTGATCATGGCTGATCGTCCCCTATCAATAACCCGTATTCTCCCCATATCCCTTGACTCCACTAGCCTCTAGAGCTCTATCTAACTCTCTCTTAAATCTGGAACATCTCCGATACAGGTAAGACCAGGCCGCTGCAGGCCCATGACCCAACGTCCCACTCCTTGCCCGACCACCTGTGTGTCCTGGGGGGACACCTCCTGCAGCCAACACTTGAAGGCACTGGAGGTCCCTCTCCTACCAGCTACAAGAAATAACAAAATAGTAATTTTAGGCAATAAGGAACAACAATAAATAGTTTTAATGACAGTGCTAAGAAGATGAGATGGAATAAATTTAACTGTGAAAATGGCGTGTTAATAGTAAGATTAAACGAGAACTTACCAGTATGAAGTTTGATCTTGATTTTATGAGGAGTTACGATGAGCGATTACGTGAAGAAGGGCCGTCCGTCTGCGTGCGCATCAATCTTCAAAGCAGCGGTGTTAAATCACAGATAAAAAAGAAGACCTGAGAATAGTAAGATTGTGAAAAACTTGAACTTCCATATGACCTTGATAATATGAGGGTGGGAGCGGTGGGCACGTAATCGCTCATCGTAACTCCTCATAAAATCAAGATCAAACTTCAAACTGGTAAGTTCTCGTTTAATCTTACTATTTTACTTCGGAGTCACGTGAGTGATCACGTGAAGATTTCAAAGCTCTGTGATTTTACGCCAGTTACGAATCCAAGCATCACACACTGAATGGATTGACCATGGATGCGTGTAATCATTAAAGCATTCAGACATTACGTAGTTAAGTAAAGAAACTGATGCTTTAAATGAAAGAAAAGTTTTTTAAAAAGTTACCCCTCCCAACCTTGGGGGGAAACTAAGGGACAGAACTTAAAATGGTACGTGCAAACACCCCCAGTCCGGTTATGGGTTTGTTATAAAAACCGGTGGACCGTTATTTCATTCGTCCATCCTGCAGCCACTAGGATGTCGTTAAGGGGCATGTCCATAGCTCTTGCTGCCGACGTAGATGCAGCCCTGGTGGAGTGAGATTTAACGATATAAATGTTCACTCCTGCTACCGCCATTACCTCCTTTGACCATCTGGAGATGATTTGAGTTGATACCTTCTGGTGTGGTTTTTTATGGCTGATGAGGACCGATTGTTCTGAGCCTCTGAGGTTCTCCGTAACTCTCAGATAGTGGTGTTAGTACGTTACCACACACACAACCGTTGGTTCTCTGGATATGCCAAGAACTGGATCTCCATCCCTGGCATTCCTGGCCTGCTCTGTTTTATCAGGTTCCTGATTAGGAATGTTATGTTGTTCATATTGGTGGTCATGTAGTCCAACTGTAACTTTTGCAGTGTCTGGACTCTTTGTCAGCATACCACCTTCTGGGTTAGTTATAGGCAGTCCCCACTGTCAAAGTAGGGTTAGTACCATGCTCACATCCCATGTGTCCGTGTAGCTTGGCCTTGGAGGTATTAAGTTGTAAATTTCCTTCATGAATTTTGTTGTAAAGGGGTGCGTTCCTATCGACCCGTGCCCTGCTTCCAGCATCAGATAGGAGGAGAGTGCACCTCTGGCACTATAGATTGCACTATAACTTTGTTTATAGTTATGGTACAGAGTTGATAGGAACTCCAAGACATCCGTTATCCGAACTGTGTTGTATTTGTTCGGACAGTCCTATGCCTTGACATGGCCTCCTCAGAATCTGCAGACCAACAAGTTAATACGTTCACATAGTGGATGATTGCTCCCTGTAACTGGGTTCACTAGGAGGTCCCTGCTCTTGGGTACAGCCATAACTGGCTGGACTATAATTCCCAAATTTTTTGGGAACCAGTCTTGAGTAGGCCAATCTGGCACCACCAATATGCCTGTGGCAAGACTGCTTGATTTTGGTCAAGCATTGGTTTGTGAGACAAATTGGCGGAAAGCATACATAAACATTCCTCCCCAATTGAGGGAGAAAGCATCCACTGCCTTAGCTCCTGGATCCAGCTCGCAGGACACATATCTGGGTAACTGATGGTTTGGTCTAGATGCAAACAGATCAATATCTGGTATGCCAAATCGTGTAGTTATTTCGTTAAATACTGCCCGATTCAACATCCATTCTGTGTTGTTATTAAACATTCGTGATCCAGCATCTGTCACCGTGTTATATCTACCTCGTAGATAGACCGCTGTAACCCAAATATTCCTCTCGATACACCAGTGCCAAATGAGGTTTGACAATCTGTCGCAAGATACAGATTTTACACCACCCTTGTGATTGATATATGCCACCGCAGTGGTGTTATCAATCTGAATTTGAACAAGCACAGGTTGCATATCGCTACAGAAAACCTTGAGTCCATATTGTGCCCCCAACAATTCTGGGTAATTGATTCCCTGTGTTGGGGAATTACAGACTCCTGCTCATTCCATCTGCCCCCACAGCTCTAGACTGTGTTTGTGGCTCCCCATCCTTAGCCGCTAGCATTGGTCTGAACCACCGATGGCTTTCGAGCAAAATTTCCCTTGAGCTGTCTCTCGTTCGTTATCCACCATAGTTTATCAACAATGGCCTCTGCTGGTAATCCATAGTTTTGCCAATTTGGCCGGCATGTAGTCTGAGTGTTCGTTCCTTTGCTCGCTGTAAATTCTGGTAATGCAAAGGCCCGTGACGTACTGCTGGAAATGCAGGTACTATTTGCCAATTACACTCGCTGTTTGCCTGATAGATGGCTAGTATTTGACTATCAGGTCATAGCAGGCTTACTTAATCTTGTTGTTTGCCCCTAGGCAAAGTCACCAACATATTTACTGTTTTTAATAGTAAATCCTAGGTAATCAATTACCCTTGTAGGTGTCAATTGGGACGACAGATGGCACAATGGGCTAAGTGTTCGGCTGGCGACCGGAAGGTAGCCGGTTCGAATCCCGCTTGGAGTGCATACTGTCGTTGTGTCCTTGGGCAAAACACTTCACCCACCTTTGCCTGTGTGTGAATGTGTGTGAATGTGTGTGAGTGATTGGTGGTGGTCGGAGGGGCCGTAGGCGCAGAATGGCAGCCACGCTTCCGTCAGTCTGCCCCAGGGCAGCTGTGGTTACAGAAGTAGCTTACCACCACTGAGTGTGACTGAGGAGTGAATGAATAATGCGATGTAAAGCGCCTTGAGTATTAGAAAGGCGCTATATAAATCCCATCCATTATTATTATTATTATTAATTTTGATTTAACTGGATGGATGAGGTAACCAATTCTTTCAAACAGGGTTTTGGTTTGCTTTGACTGATGCTTCTGCCAATTCTTGGTGACTCCAAATTGAAAATGTCCTCCAAATATGCCATTACTATGTGGTTTTGAGACCTTTGTAGACCCAGAATTGGTTTCCGTAGTTTAGTCAATAGTCTAGGAGCTGCTGTCAACCCATTTGGCAGAGCCATGCCATCCAGTTAAACTTCAAATATCTCCTGTTCTTAGTGAATAGACACCGAATAGTATGCATCTTTGAGGTTGATGCATGCCATGTGACCATTTTATAGGAAGCTCCTATAAAACAGTTGTTAGACCATAACAAAATTTTACTGTTCTGAAAGTCTATACTGCACAAATAAGTTAAACCTGGATGAAGTGACATCCTCCATCTGTCACCTGTCCTGGAAGGCAATCCTGCCCATAATACTGGGCCTGCCTCGAAGACAACTCCGGTCCGAGTTCCAAGTCTGCTTGGAACCTATGTATGTTGTGCAGTAAAATAATCATATGTTGTTATCTGTTTTTTAAAACCAGATCTGAAATTCATGTTATTGTCATTTTGAACAAAAACACAAGAGTAAAATTACCAACATGTAACTGGTCCACAATCCCTTGTTTCGGTAAACCCAGACCCACCTACCTCCATGGCTACCGGTGGTCTTGTGGTAAGCCCAAAGGCCCCTGATGCGGGTTCCTTTTCTCTCCTTGATTGGGAGCAGGACTGGTAGGGAGTGTGGATTCCATGTTTCTCCTGACCTCTGCTTGGGTCTTGGTCTGAAAACCTTACCATACTGAGCTTGCCTTGTAAGACAATTCTGGCCATAATTCTAAGTCTGCCTTGAAAGACGACTCTGATCATATTTCCGTGCCCAGCTTTCAAGCTACCACCGGCTTCAGTGAACTGCTTATCCCCTATGGAGGTGTGGGGTGTGTTTGTCGCCTACTGATGAAGTTTGCTTGTCATTGTACCTTGATTGGTCCGACAGCTTTTGCTTCCTTCTTCTGGTCTTATCTGAAGAGAGGATTCGGCGGCTAGTTTCTCCAATGTCACCCTGGTAGCGCTGTTCCCTTGCCGGCATTTGTGCGAATATTCTGCCAACTGCTGGCTCTTGAGGCCATATGCATGTGCTTCAGTATGTTCATACTTTAAATTCGAGATCAGTTACCTACTGATCACTCACACTCCCCTCCACTGAGAGTGAGATTTGTAGGCAGCCCTGAAAACAGGTGCTGCCGCAGGCCCCTGAGGATACCTGCGCTGACATGGCCCCTCCAGCGGACCTAAATGAGGTTCTTGCTTTGGGTCAGACTGAAACTGACCGTGGATGCTCCTCTCCTCAGAGCAGGAGACATTTGTGCAGCCCTGAAACAGGTGCCGCTGCCTGCGGATTCTCCATAATTCCCGGGCTGATAACTCCCTCCTTTGGAGTATATCATTGTGGAGCACCTCTCCATCAGGTGCTCCATGTGGGTTTTGAATGTTTAAACACGTTACCCAATGAAGGAGGTTATCCTCTCCATCCGGGATCCTCCTGGCCTACCCTCCAATTGGGTTTGCCTAGGTACTCCTGGCCCGTTTTGTTTTCCCCATGTGTGAGGCTGCTGGCTGTAGAGGCCCCATGTAGAGGCCCGTGCTGATACTGCTCCCTCCTTCGGAGCAGATCATTGTTGGAGCAACTTCTCCATAAGTTGCTCCATGTGGGAGAGTCGTCCTCAGACGCTCTCCGTTGAGGGAGGGTATCCCTCTTCCCCGGACTCATCTGAGTCAACGGGTGTCAGATTTGCGGGTGGTTTTTACGTCCCGCAGGACCACCACGGAGCTCCTCCTCCTGCACCAAGTCTTTCCTGCCGGTTCTGCCGGCGGTAATGTCGGGAACAAGACCGTCGCCCGCTACTGGGAATGCTGCGGTCTTCGGCAGCCGACTTCCCCGCGGACCGTCTCCTCGACATCTGGGCTCTGAAACTACAAAAAGCTTCAAGTCCGAGAGAACGCAGGTAAGTAGTTCAACTTCCCTTACCTGCCGATCCTGACGGCTGGGAGGACACAGTGCCTCTCCAGTCCGTCATGCGCGTTGCGTTCAGACGTAATGACGCGCACGCAGACGGACGGCCCTTCTTCACGTAGTCACTCACGTGACTCCGAAGTAAAATCTCTGACAGTCTAGTGGTATGAGAAATAAATTATCACCAAAGACAGAAAGGAAACTCATGAAAAATGCCCCGGCCAGTGGTAAACTTGCGTATGTATAACCACACTGAGTTTTCAAATAAAAGCAAACATTTCGAATTCTATGCAGCAATCTGGAGTTATTTGGTGTGAATATTATTGTGCAGCATTTACATGGAACAGGAGAGTAGATGCTGACAGCATCGACGATAAAAGTCTGAAATGTAAAACTGAGAAAAGATAATAGCACCCCACAAAATGAACATCATGTACATTTTAAGTAACTAAGCGCAGCAGAAATTTCAATACTGTTAACTAGTCAAGAGTCCAGTTGACAAAAACTCCATGATTAATGTATGGCACTATGGTTATTCCCCCCTGTCCATTATTTACCATATTTCCACGTGGTGTAGAGATTTATGAGCTCGTGCCATTGGGCAGGCTACAATGTCAGGTGTCACTATCTCCACTCATTCTGTAGATCCTACATCATTTTGCAACAAGGAGAAAAATATCAAAACAATTGGAGATCTGATGCTGCATCAATACGACTATTGTGCATGACCATTACCACACTGATGCATACATGAAACTATTCTGTATCAACATAAAAAGCAGTATAAATGGATTCAGAATCAGCACAAGTAACTAACTTTACTGAAAACCATAATGAATCAGCAGACCACCAGCTGGGAAAATATCTCAAAGTTAAAGAGAATCTTTTTAAAACTACTATCCTTTTAAGTACTTTGACATTTCAGATTTATAATGACTACAGTAACGTCAACTCTGAAAAATAATCATTTTCATTTCAAATACAGAATAACAAATTCTTGGAGACAATTTAAATCCAATATGCTAATCCAGGGATCAATACAATCATGGGTGATCTTATTTTTTTACTCCTTGAGAGTCTTTGCTCCTTACTTTTGAAATTCATGTACCACTCCAAACTTACAAACCACATTACCTCCTCAGTCACACTTCTTTCAATTTGAGGCCAGTTAAAACTCATCTTAGAAAAACTATTCTTGGTGACAGCTAGCAGAGCTGCTGCTTGACAATACTGGAGATTTATGTTCAATCCTGACCTTAGATGCTACCTATATGGAGTTTGCATTTTCCCCTACGATTCTGATGCTTCCTCTGAGTACTTGGTTTCAACCCAGACAAAACCAAAGGTATTCAATTTATGGGTTAATTGGCCACCATAAAACTGCCTCCCATATATTGATGAGTTTTGAATCTGGGGGGGGGGGGGGGGGGGGGTAGATGAGAATGTCAGGAGAATTAAAAATGGGGTTAATGCAAAACGATTGTAAATGGGCAGGCAACGGTTGGCACACACTCAATGGGCCATAGGGCCTGTTTCCCTGCTGTATCTTTATAGCAGTATGACTCTATTTTTCAACATATGCTTTTGTCCCAGGGCTTTGGCTAAACTTGTGAGAAGGTATTGTGGACTATCATTATTCCTCACAAACATCATCAGTAAAAAATATATATCTGTCCATTATCACATTTCTGTTTGTGAATGTTTGCTGCGTGCAAATTAATAGCTGTGCTTCCTATGTTACGTGAGCTGCAAAGAGATTTCAGTCATCTTGATAGGAATGGGAAATAAGCAATGTCAATACATTTTTCTCTTCTCTTATTTATGTTTGCATTTCATACTATAATCCATGATGCCATTCACCCATTCAATTAAAGTCACAGTATTGCAAGCTTTCTAGCCAGATATATTACAGATATGTATTACCTTTTCCCATCATCATTTTGGATATCTTGAGCCTTTAGTCTTTTGTGAATGGTACATGGTTTAATTTAAGTTTGCAGTCACATCACTGAAGAATGTCATGTTTCTTCACAAACTTCTCAAGAAAGTTGAAAATCATTTTTGAATGCTGTTTAAATAATAAGAAAGTTAAATAATTAAGGCCCATTTATCTGTTTCACCAAATGCAAATATGATAGAGGAAATTAAAAAGAATTATAACACCTCATGTATTTTACAGGTTTGATGTAATCTGTTTAAATCAATCTTATAATTGATAATGTCGTCTGAATGCGGATGCCCTTAAATTCACTTCCAAAATTATCCAGCACACTATTTATTTAACCATTCACATTACCATACATAACTGAGTCAAGTAATAATCTAACTCAGGAGTTATGGTATCATATAACCCCAAAAGTTCATTGGTTATAAGGATGGAAACAGGCCCTTCTCCACACTGACCATCGATCAACACTGCCCAGTCCATCATCGGCTCTGACCTCCCTACCATCGAGGGATGGTATTACACAGTCGCTGCCTCAAAAAGGCTGGCAGCATCATTAAGGACCCACACCATCCTGGCCACACACTCATCTCTCCGCTGCCTTCAGGTAGAAGGTACAGGAGCCTGAAATCTGCAACATCCAGGTTCAGGAACAGCTACTTCCCCTCAGCCATCAGACTACTAAACTTCAACTCAAACAAAAAATTGAACTTTAATAGCCTATTGCACTTTATATGCTTATTTATGTGTGTATATGTATATTCAATGGTATATGGACATACTGATCTGTTCTGTATTTATTTATGCCTACAATATTCTGTTGTGCTGAAGCAAAGGAAGAATTTCATTGTCCTATATGGGACACATGACAATAAACTTTCTTGAACATGATCTCTTGAACTTGAAATTGATCGCCCCTTCAGAGTAGTTTTATGTTATCCAGCTTTTTAATTCACTCCCTACATATTAGGTGGAATATTACAGAGACCCACTGGCATACTAACCTGCAAGTTTTGGGGATGTGAGAGGAAACTGGAGAACCCGAAGGAAACCTACATGGTCACAGGGAGAATGTGCAAACTCCACAGACCCACACTGCCTGAGATCAGGATTGAACCCAGGCCTCTGTCGCTGTGAGGCAGCAGCTCTATCAGCTGCACCACTCTGTTGCAACTTTAATTACAGAACCATTTAAAAAAAATGTTTTAAATATATTTATCGCCAATGTAATTAAAAATTGGTACTTTTTGGATATTTTTAAGGCAAATTGCAGAAATTATTTTAATTTAATTGAAATTAATTTATGAATGCATTTAAACATGCCATCAAAATAAGATGAAAAGAGCGTCAATGCTGAGTTTGAAACAAACTAAGAGTATAACTAAGCTGGATGCTTAACATGATCTGGTTCCTGATTCAGCTGCACAAACTCACTTTATGTACAATTTAGGAAAGTCTTTGCTTGAGGTAAGTCTATCTTACTATAATTTCAAAACGGTGGAGGATTATTTCTGAATTATATGTCTTCAATGGATGATCCGATGCAGTATCAATTTCACTGGGCCTTTTACAGGACTGTAGAGTAAAATAGTGAGAATAGCCCAGACAAAGCAACCTGTGAATCGTTTATTTTTCAACCTCTCTGTTAAATTGTATGAACTAATCAAACAAAACACATTCTTGTTAATACTTATACTGCATAATCCACATTCACAGACAGAGTGTTATACAATAGTTAGTACCCTATAAATCAGCATTCCCATCCTCTGTTTTTATTAACCTTTATAAAATATGAGCAACAATGATCTCATGCAAATATCTACCTCACACTCTCTTTTACACACACATGCAAACATACATATAGTTCGTATTTTAGTATTCATGCATAGATGGCATTTTGAAGTTCGTTTGACACAAACACGGAGTATAGAAAGTGAAAACGGTATTACCATTAGCAATAAAAATAAGTTTCCTTTATATAACACTTTTAACATAATGATATGTTTGACGGCCTTCACAGGAGCTTATCAAACAATATTTGGCATTCAGTCCAAAGAGATATTGTGACAGGTGACTAAAAGCCCGACTAAGGAGCTTTCTGAAGGAGGAATGAAAACATTAGAGAGGAAACACCAAAGCCTGTTGCCCAGGCGGCTGAAAGGTTGGAGCTTACAGCAATGCACAAGAGGTCAAAATTGGATATCTGAAGATTTGGAAAGGATGAGAATGCTGATCAGAGGGAAGAGGCAATATCTTGAAGAGAATAGGAAATGTGGTTGAGAATTTTAAACGGAGCCATTGCTGGGCTGGCACTGTTTAAAACAGAGTGGTCAGTAATTTGGGGAAGATCATTCACAAACATAAATGCATTTCTCCAAAATGCTATGGTAATCTTAATCCCCAAATGATGAACAAATGTGTAGCATGCAGTCCAGATTCAATAGTTTTAAATATGCTGAAGCGAATGATATCAAACTCCTTTTCACATTATTCTAACCTCAAAGATGCTGTTGCAGTGATTATTTTACTAAGGAATCATGAATCTGCAAAGAATGATGTACAGTTAAATGTCACCCACTGGATTTCTGGATATCTCTAATGCACAAATGCATGAATGTAGGAAAACTCTGGTGATTTATTGCTTTGTTTTTAATTGAAGTCCTGTACGTGATAAGACATGGTTTGTATAACTTTTCATAAGTGGCATTTTATTCTGTCACAAGAAATCAATCAATTCTCATTAAGCAGAATTGCCCACATGTCACCCAATTAAGTCAGTGGGAACTCCTCTGCTAATGGAGGCACTTTATGGCCAAACAGGTCAGTTAGAAATTGCTTCAACAGTGCAATAATTTCACTCAATATTGAGAAAACCTAGAATAACTATAGCTGAAAGGTTTAAAATAACTTGACAATGTTAATCAATGCAATGCGTGAAGACAGTTTAAGTAAACTGCTATTGCTCTTTCAATGCCAGTGTTGCAGAGCAAAATTATTATCTTTAAGATCTGATGGCTGTCAAGCCTAGGGGGTTTGAACCTTTACCTGGTGAACCATCATAATCTACTTTTGTTTTGCTCAGTGTGAAGTACAGTCCAATTCAGCATCAAATCCGCTGGACATCTTGAACATTATGGTGGAGCAGACTCGATGGGCTGAATGGCCGAATTCTGTCCCTATATCTTATCTAACATTAAACAGGGTATTAAAAATGTATTTAGAGGAAACTCACAATCACATTCTGAGATCCTTCATCAAAATAGAACATATATTTTCTCCTTTCCCAATTCTGCTGAAGGATTAAGATCTAATACATTTGCTTTGCACAGATGCTGCCTAACCTGTTGTTTCCAAAATTGTCTGTTTTTATAACATATTGGTAGACTTTACTTTAGACTTTTGAGATACATCGCCCTTCGACCCACTGAATCCGTGCCAACCAGTCCACACGACTTTAGGATGTTGGAGGAAACTGGAGCAACAGGAGGAAAACCAGGAGGTTACAGGGAGGATGAGGAAAGTCCAACCGTGGTTGTTTCTGTCGCTTTGAAGCAGGGACTCTCAAGGTACACCCTGGAATTGGGTTGGAATTAGTTTAAACGCCTATAACTTTTGAGAATCCCAGTTCTCCATCATGGTCTGGTTTGGCTCAGCCACGAAGCGCGACACCTGGAGGCTGCAGCAAATCATCCGATCAGCTGAGAAGGTTATTGGCCACAGCCTTCCCTCCATTGATGAACTGTACACTGCAAGGGCCAGGAAGTGAGCGGGCAAGATCATCTCTGGCCCCTCTCACCCTGGCCACAAACTCTTTGAATCACTTCCCACTGGAAGGTGACTTCGGATTGTCAAAGCTGCCACAGCCAGACATAAAAACAGTTTTTATCCACGAGTAGTTGCTCTACTCAACAGCCAAAAATCTGTAGCCTCCCTTTGATCTGGTATTTTGTTGGTGCACGTGCTTGATCAATGGTGTTTTATCATTAATCTTTTATTATTATTAATGTTTAGTGTTTTCTGAGTCATTCATAACTGTCACTGTATGTCATGTTGTTACTTGTGTGCGGAGCACCAAGGCAAATTTCTTGTATGTAAATACTTGGCCAATAAACTTACTTACTTCCGTATTAAAGCTGTTATTCTACAACACCTGTCCTTGAATGAACATCTGTCATTGGTGCAATGGAAAGAAGATGACTTCATTTACACTTCACACTGCTTCCACAAGGCTGTCAGCATAATCAAAGGTAAGTCTCACCCCTTCTTCTCCCATGTCCCATCAAGCAAAGTTACAGAAATGTGGAAAGGCACACCTCCAGATCCAGGGACAGTTTCTTCCCTGCTGTTATCAGGCAACTGAACCATCGTACCAACAACTAGAGAGCAGTGCTGAGCTACTATCTACCTCGCCGGATACCCTCCAACTCTCTTTAATCGGACTTTACTGAATATTATCTTGCACTAATCGTTATTCCCTTTATTATGTATCTGTACACTGTGGATGGCTCGATTGTAATTATGTATAGTCTTTCCACTGTCTCTTTAGCACGCAACGAAAGCTTTTCACCGTTCCTCAGTACACGTGAGAATAAACTAAACTAAACTAGCATTTCACATGGTGATTCAGTTCCCACCAGCGCCTGTCCCGACACCTCCTGTCTAACGTAGAAACAAAGAACTGCAGATGCTAGTTTGCAAAATAAAAAGACAAATGCTGAAATAAAAACACTGGGGGTCATGCAGCATCACTGGAGAACAAGAAAATGTGATGTTTCGGGTCGGGACTCTTCTTTTGCCTGCCTCTAATCTTCCAGTCTAACACTAGTCTCAGGAAACGGGCGATCTGAACTCACCTCGGGCCCTTTAAGAGCAATTGGGACGCGAACCAGCTGCGCAATGTTCTACACTCGCACGCACTCCGCAGAACAACAACTGGTAATGCACTTGGGATGTGGCAGAATGATTGCAACAGGAATAACAACAAACAAGTGCACCATTCATCACTCACAAGTGTAATGCGCCGTTTAAGTTAATTACCAAAGGAACGCAAGGTCAGAATATACCCAGCAAATGTTCGAACCGTTTATTCGCGCTGCCAGGAGAGAGCACAGCCATTATCATGGAGAATTGCCAGTGCATTAAGAATTTCACCTCTCCCTCCTTACACACAAACACACATATTTAATTCCTGAACTCTGTACATTCATTGCACGTAATAATAGGCTTTGTGTTTATATAGCGCTTGTCCCCTCCCCTCCACTCCACTTCATCCCCGGGAGCACAACCAGGCCATCAAATCAGTTGGGGCTTCCATGCATTCTGTGGGAGTTTTCATTTTGTAAATCTTGTCCCCTTAATTGATTCACTTTCACCACCTTTCCAATTATGTACCTCGAAGCTAAACTGCAGCTTGACTAAAATAATCGCAGCTCCTCAGCTGGGTAGAACTGTTCAATTTATATTTTACCAGTAGTGGATTTGGCGAGATGTTTGAACAATACTTGCGACGACCACTTGGTATCATTCAACGGCAACCGGTTACAGCTCATTTGTTATTCTGTGTGTATATATATATATATATAGCACCATTATTTCCAAGGCACCCGCCACTGCGTTCCATCCGAGTACTATTCCCACGCAAAGTTACAACCAAACGTGGTCTTCCTTACTTCATTTCAATCTACGAGGGAATTGACAATCCCAGGTAGCTGATGAAATTGGTAATATGGCCAACACCTTTTCAGTAGCATGACAAGACGCCAGATCAAAAACCATGAAATCAAAGTTTGCTTGAGTTCATATGAAGGGTGACTTTAATCGGATGCCTCCATGTCAAATTGATCTCCGTCCAGCTTGACAAGGATAATTTATTTTGATGCAGGTTTTAAGATGGATCATGTAAATATCGATGCTGTTGAAGGAAAGCAAAAATAATTCCACCAAGCCTCTGCTTTCACTTGGAACTGCAATCGAATTGGCATAAAACAGGCCAACACCTATAAATGCCCCCAATGTCATATACTATTTTAACCTGGATATATTTCACTGTCCTTGGGTCTAGATACTTGAACTGCCTCACCAACAGTGTCAGGGAAACACATTCACTATGGAAATGACAGTGATTCAAGAATTTAGCTCACCACCCTCTTCTCAATGACAATTGGGGACAGTCAGTAAAGTTTGCTCTTGCTAGCCATCTTCAAACCTTACCAATAAACAGTAAAACAGTATATTTGACACAGTATCAGTTAGGCCATCTAGTTCATGCCTAGATTAATGTCCCTGCAAATCTTCCCATCCTTCATCAACTCATTTTATTTGTGAATCCATCCACTCTCCTCTCCCACATTTGTTTACTATTTAACTTGCCATTACAATGTTTCCCTTTAACTACTCTTATTATGCTAAAATTTATCTCAGTGTCTGAATAAATATATCACCCATATGATTTCTTGTTATCTACGACATAATGTTGGAAAAAAATATAACTCAGCAGGCCAGGCAGTCTGTGGAGGGAAATGGATGGATGAGCTTTCAGATTGGGACTTCTTCAGACTGAAGTTGGCATATAGTTTTGCGCTTTCCCTCAAGTCCACTATGTGAAAAGCTGTCAGAATCTAAAAGACTACAGTCTGATTGTTTCTCTGATTTCCTTTTTCATGGCAAAAGTGACACTTCCAATTCATTCTTTCTTAATGGCTATACCACAGATTTCTGATATTCCGTTGTCCGACCGTGACGCTGAACATTTGATAATATCAGATTTGATAAAGTAAAACATTGCTACATTACCAGGCTATATCATTCTTTGCACCACTCCTGGACTGCAACCTTGACGTGGAGGAGAGGCTTGTGTACTCCAGTGATCCTGAGAGCTATGTCATATCCCTGGCAGGTTCAAGCAAACCAAACAGGTCTCGAGATGAGGAAGCAGAGAAAGCAGTTCCTGGTCCTCCAGGTTGGGGATTGGGCGTGGGGTTAACTACCCCACCCTGGAAAAAAGTGTGAGTTACAGAAACATTGCTGAATGAAAACCAAATTACACACTTGGTTGAAGAAGGTGCCCCAGCGATGGGGAACATGACGCTACCCAGCCAAACCCGCAAGCGCGCTGGGAAGCAGACACACCTACTGACGCCAAAGAAATCCATCCTTGTGGGGACATGGAACATCCAAAACATGTTCCAGGCTGGCAAGGCTGCCACAATTGCCAACAAATTGGTGCGCTACAATCTCTTAGTCCTGGGCTTGGCTGAAACAAGTTGGACACAGTCAGGGGAGATCAAATTGGTCAGCGGGGAGTCCATTATCTACTCCGGACAGGAAGAGGAGGGAGCGAAGCATTCAGAGGGAGTGGCCATCATGATGACGAAGGACACACCCTCAGGAAACCTGCCACAAACATTACCCGGCAAGCCCTGAAATGGAAAAGCCAAGGAAAAAGGAAAAGAGGTCGTCCCAGGAACAGCTGGAGAAGAGGTGTCCAGCCAGAAATGTCTGAGAGTGGGCTTAACTGGGGAGATCTCAAAAGAACTGCCAACATCCGAGTGAGGTGGAGGACATTTGTCAATGGCCTATGCCCCATATGCTAACCTAAGAAACATGAATTCTTAGGTTAGACCCTCATATTCCTTGGTATTTTGGCCAAGATGGGAAAGTGTTTTTTCCTGATGAATCAAAATATCTAAAGTATAGGGTTAAAGAGGGAAAGAAGGGAACTATAGGTTGTCAGCCTATCACTTGCTAATGGGAAAATTATGGAATCCATCTTCAGGAAGTAATAACAAGATGCTTAGAAAACCCTAACACGATTGGACAGTCAACATGGATCTATGAAATGGAAATAATATTTGAAAAATGTATTAGACACTATTTAATTGTAGATGTTATCACTAAGGTGGATAAAAGAAAGCTAATGGATGTAATGTATTTGGATTGCCAAATGACATTTGAAAAGGTGTAATTTGAAAAAAATGCTCCACAACATAAATACCATAGTCTTGATGATAATATAATTCTTGCTTCTTCTAGTTAGCTAATTCTCCATCCATTATGGGTAAAGTATTGGTTATTCAGCAAAAATCATAGAATAGGAATAAAGGGTCCATTTTGAGATTGACAAATTGCAAGCAACGGGATGCCGGGGACCAATGCCAATTTATATTTTATATTGACTCAGATGAACGGACTTGTATTTATGTGTCATTATGAATAAATATAATAATGAATAATGTAATAATGAATATAATGAACAAATATGGATTGTTATTAGAACTCAATGAGTCTTTTGGGAATAAAATCAGATTAAGTGAGTGGATCACCAACTTCCCCTTTGTCAGTGGATCACCAACTTCCTGACCGACAGGAAGCAGCATGTGAGGCTGGGAAAGCACATCTCGGACCCGCAAACACTCAACATAGGAGCACCGCAAGGCTGCGTACTCTCTCCTCTCCTCTCCTCTACTCTCTCTACACCAACGACTGCACCTCCACAGACACCTCTGTCAAGCTTCTCATGTTTGTGGATGACACAACCCTGATTGGACTGATCCAGGATGGGAAGGAATCTGCCTACAGACAGGAAGTGTCACAGCTGGTGTCCTGGTGCCATAGCAACAACCTAGAGCCCAATACTCTTAGGACAGTGGAACTGATTGTAGAGCACCCCCTCCCCTCACCCCACTCACCATCAACAACAGCACAGTCACATCTGTGGAGTCTTTTAAGTTCCTGGGAACCATCTTCTCCAAGGACCTTAAGTGGGGGGCTACCATCGACTCCACAGTCAAAAAGGCACAACAGAGGATGTACCTCCTGTGGCAGCTGAGGAAGCACAATCTGCCACAGGCAATGATGGTCCAATTCTACACGGCCATCATAGTGTCTGTTCTCACCTTTTCCATCATGGTCTGGTTTGGCTCAACCACCAAGCACGACACCTGGAGGCTGCAGCGAATCGTCCGATCAGCAGAGAAGATTATTGGCTGCAACCTTCCCTCCATTGATGAACTGTACACTGCAAGGGCCAGGAAGCGAATGGGCAAGATCATATCTGACCCCTCTCACCCTGGCCACAAACTCTTTGAATCACTTCCCTCTCGAAGGCGACTCCGGATTGTCAAAGCTTCCACAGCCAGACATAAAAACAGTTTTTATCCACGAGTAGTTACTCTACTCAACAGCCAAAAATCTGTAGCCTTCCTTTGATCTGGTATTTTGTTGGTTCAAATGCTTGATCAATGGTGTTTTATCATTAATGTTTTATTATTATTAATGTTTTGTGTTTTCTGAGTCATTCGTAACTGTCATTGTGTGTCATGTTGTTACTTGTGGGCGGAGCACCAAGGCAAATTCCTTGTATGTGAATACTTGGCCAATAAACTTACTTACTTTACTTTACTTTACTTACTTTGGATGAAACAATGGGAAATTGAGTACAATATGGAGTCTTGTGAGGTTATCGATTTTGGTAGGAAGAATATAAAAACACAATTCTTAAATGCAGTGCAGCTATTGAATCTCGATACACTGCGATATTTGGGCACTCTTGTAGGGGAAATAGCATACTGAACAGAAATGTACAGCACAGGGACAGGCCCTTCATCCCACAGTGTCTGTGTCGAACATGATGCCAAAATAAACAAATCTCATCTGCCTGCACATGATCCATTCCACTCCATTCCTTACACATCCATGTGGCCATCTAAAAGCCTCTTAAATGCCACTATCATATCTCGCACCACCACCACACATGAAGTGTATTGCTGACAGCCATCACCATTTGTATAAAAAACTTACAGCACCTATCTTCTCCAAACATTACCCCTTTCATTTTATATGCTTCCATATTCAGCTTTGGCTTCTAAGCTTTGAAACTTCCATCTGTGGGTTAAAAACAAGCTATTCATATGCCTTTCATAATTTTATATATTTTATCAGGTCTCCCCTCGGTCTCCGAAGCTCCACAGAAAACATTCCAAGTTTGTTCAGCCTCTCCCTATAGCTAATATCCTCACATCCAGGCAGCACTTTGTTAAAACTTCACTGCACCCTCTGCAAAGTCTCCACATCCTTCTTGTGATGGGATGGCAAGAAATGTGCACAATAATCCAAATAAGGCCTAACCAAAGGCCTATAAAGCTGCACCGTGACTTCCTGACTTGTATATTCAATGCAGAAAGTTATCCTTTAGCTACAAGTAATGAATCAGGAAAATAAAAAGTGTACTTGATTCTATAGTAGGCAACTCTTGCTAGACATATTAGGCTTCAGTGATACCTCACCATGAATTGTGCACATTTTTGGTCCCTTTATTTAAGGAAAGATACATTAGATAGAATACAGAAAAGATTCATTGGATTAAATAGTGGGTTGCCTTATGAGGAAAAGTTACATTAATTCAACTAATCCTCGGGGGTTTTGAAGAATATAAAGTGATTTTATTTAAATGTGCAAATTCTGAGGGGGTTTGACAGGCTGAATATTGTGAGGATGCTTCCCAGAGTCAGAAATGTAAGACTGGAAGCTGGGGAGAGGGAAGGGGGTTATCTCAGAATAAACCAATGCCGAACATTTGTGCAAGGCTTGCTGGTTCCCCTGGTTGCTAACCATTTTAACTCCCCTTCCCATTCCCATATTGAAGTTTCTGTCCTGGGCCTTTTCCACTGTCAGAATGAGACACAGCCAAACTGGAAGAAAAGCACTTTGTGTTGTACTTGGGTAGTTTACACCCCATTGGTACAATACTACAATGTCAGGTAACTAACCTACATATGCCCCCGCTCATTTTCTCCCTTCCCCCCCCCCCCCCCATCTCTTCCTTGTGCCCCACCAGGATGTGCACACATTTCTTCTTAAGTTTATGCCTTCCACAACCCCCACCTATATTCCCTCTTCTGGATTCACATTTCTCATCTCTTTCATCCTTATGTCACACATTTTGTTTTTTTTTCATCTCTGGCCTTTGTCCAACCATCTGCCAATCACGAATAAAAACCCTCATCTGTATCCACCTATCACTTGCCAGGCATTGTCCCTCCCCTACATAGAAATGTAGAAACATTGAAAAATAGGCGCAGGAGCCAGTACAGCCATTCAATGATTATGGCTGATCATATAAAATCAGTACCCCGTTCCTGCTTTTTCCCCATATCCCTTGATTCCTTTAGCCTTAAGAGCTAAATCTAACTCTCTCTTGAAAACATCCCGTGAATTGGCCTCCACTGCCTTCTGTGGCAGAGAATTCCACAGATTCACAACTCTCTGGGTGAAGACGTCTTTCCTCATCTCAGTCCTAAATGGCATCCCCTTATTCGTAAACTGTGACACTTGGTTCTGGACTCCCCCAATATCGGGAACATTTTTCATGCATCTAGCCTGTCCAAGCCTTTAAGAATTTTATATGTTTCCATAAGATCCCCTCTCATTGCCTCTCATCCTTCTAAATTCCAGTGTATACAAACCCAGTCGACCTATTCTTTCACCATATGTCAGTCCTGCCATCCCGGGAATTAACCTGTTGATACTCTCTCAATACCAATAATGTCCTTCCTCAAATTAGGAGACCAAAATTGCTCACAATACTCCAGGTGCTGTCTCACCAGGGCCCTGTTCAACTGCAGTAGGACATCCTTGCTCTTAAACTCAAATCCTCTTGCAATGAAGGCCAACATGCCATTAGCTTTCTTCACTGCCTGCTGTACCTGCATGCTTACTTTCAGTGACTGATATACAGCCACACCCAGGTCTCGTTGCACCTCCCCTTTTCCTAATGTGAAACTATTCAGACAATAATCTGCCTTCCTGTTCTTGACACCAAAGTGGATAACCTCACATTTTTATCCACATTATAATGCATCCGCCTGTGGATCACAAGCATGTCTGAGACGCTACATCTTGAAGATATGAGATTCGTCCTAGCAGGAAAATCAGAGCAATTCTTAAAGATATGATCTCCTTTCATTGATTTATCACAAGTATAATATGGTGCAACACAACTCTGGAAATTAACCGTTTCTGAACTCGGTGAGGGGTGTGGAAAGATATGAAGTAGGTATATCCCATTTCTGTTTTTCTGTTTTTCCGTTCTTTCTTTTTTCCCTTTTTTAATTTTTTAAATTTTTTTCACAACTCTATGGGGTTTCTTCTCTCTATTCTTCTACAAACTACACATCACTATTTCCTTTCTTTACTCTCCTTTTCTTTCTTCTGTGACTTTTCTATTGTTAAATTTAAAACAAGAAGTTGTACACGAAATGTATTATGTCTTATGCCAAGGTTTATACTACTGTACATTGCTTCTAATAAAAAGACAAAAAAAAAATTTAAAAATGCATTTGACATGCATCTGCTCACTCATCCAACCTATCCAAGTCACCCTGCAGCCTCATAGCATCCTCATCGCAGCTCACAGTGCCACCCAGCTTTGTGTCATCCGCAAACTTGGAGATTCCTCGTCTAAATCATTAATATATTGTAAATAACTGGGGTCCCAGCACCGAGACTTGCGGCACAGCACTAGCCAATGCCTGCCATTCTGAAATACTGCCATACTCTTTGCATCCTGTCTGCCAACCAGTTCTCTATCCATGTAAAAACCCTACCCCCAATACCATGTGCTCTAATTTTGCACACTAATCTCTTGTGTGGGACCTTGTCAAAGGCTTAATGAAAGTCCAGATACACCACATCCATTGGCTCTCTCTTATCCATTCTACTTGTTACATACTCAGAAAATTCCAGAAGATTAGTTAAGCATCATTTCCCATTCATAAATACATGCTGACTTTGACCGATCCTGTCATTGCTTTCCAAATGTAAAGATTGTTAACATCTTTAACAATCGACTCAAGCATCTTCCCCACTCCAGATGTAAGACTGGGGTACATCTGGGGTACACATTTGTGTACCCCAGATGTAAGACTAACTGGTCTATAATTCCCCGTTTTCTCTCTCCCTCCTTTCTTAAAAAGCGGGGTTACATTGGCTACCCTCCAGTCCACAGGAACTGATCCAGATTCGAGACCTCCTCCTTGAGTACGTGGGATGCAGACCATCAGGCCCTGGGGATCTATCTGCCTTCAGTCCCAACAGTTTACCTAACACTATTTCCTGACTGATGTGGATTCCCTTCAGTTCATCCCTCCCACTAGATCCCCAGTTCCTTAGTATTTCCGGGGAATACCTCCCCTCCAGGTTTCTCTCCCCCCCCCCCCCCCCCCCTCCACAATCATTTTGAAAAAAGGTCCCCACCTGGAACGTCGCCTACCCACGTTTTCCACGGCTTTTTGTGTCTATCTTCTGGTGGGTTTTTTCTCTCATCCCGATTGTCTGGGATATTTAGAATTGACTGAACTAAACAGCTCTTCCGTGTTTACGTTTTGGGAGTGCATTGAAGCAGAAATTCTCTTTTTTTTTTAAACTCACTCACAGTGGATTTTGCTCCATGTTGCCTTATTAATGATAGCTCTTATTCAACAACAATAACTTAAATCGGGTTTAGCCTGGATTCAGATACTCGCTTTAAAGGCCCAAGCGAGTCTTTATCCAATGGCTGCATTTCCAGGTTTAATTTGCAATCTGACTTTTCCACAATGCCACATCCAAGTGAAATCTTACACTGCGGAGGTCCATTTTGGCATGTGTTTGGCAACTGGGAAGGGAGACAGTCTAATAGGAAGCTTTTTACTGCCACGTTTATTTATTCATTCCTCCCCCTTCTAAGTTGTATTTAAAGGGAAAGTCAAAAAACTAATTGTTGGAGCAGCCAAACCCCCCCAAAATTGACACGAGGGAACGTGAGGTGAATTGCAAAGACGTTACATTTGTGCAGTTTAGTGTATTGGAGATTGGTTCTACACAGCGCCGGGTGCATACTCTCAAGATGATTTAAAATTAGGACACTTTCAAAATAAATTACTGCAAGGAGCTTGGAACATAGATCTCCGTGAACAATGGTAAATGTTACAAACAACTGAACAGTTAGATCCTGCCTGCACTGATTCCGGTCCAAAGATCCCGGTCAGTTCCGTGCGATGACAGAGACATGATTTCTATTCCATTTTCAAAGACAGGAAATTACTGCGTCTGTGTACGTTTACGATAGACAGTTCATAGATATCTTTTAAATCAGTGAATAAATTCAGCAGTAAACGCGCTGTCGAGGCGGGGGAAGAAACCATCGAACAGAACGCATTGCCAGTAGGAAGTGCCTAATCCGACTCTACTATTCTGATCAGTTTTCGACCTCCAATTTAAATACTGTACACGGAGAGGGAGAGAAGAGAGAGGGAGAGAGGGAGAGGGAGGGAGGGAGAGAGGGAGAGGGGGAGAGAGAGAGAGAGGGAGAGAGAGAGGGGGAGAGGGAGAGGGGGAGAGAGGGTGAGAGAGGGAGAGAGAGAGGGAGAGAGGGGGAGGGAGAGGGGGAGAGGGGGAGAGAGGGAGAGAGAGAGGGAGAGAGGGCGAGGGGGAGAGAGGGAGAGGGAGAGGGAGAGGGAGAGGGAGAGACTATAAAGGCAATAGGACGTGAATGCCCAGACACCACTTAGAGACCAGATAACGACGGAATCTGTCACTACTTCGGAATTTGTGCAGGAAGGAACTGCAGATGTTGGTTTACAATTGCATGTTTTATCGCGTTTGTTTTAAATTGCGATAGAAATTTAGCCATAGATAAGGTCGGCAAGACCACACTAGACGTGCTTATGATAGAATTTACGAGGCCATATCCAATTACTCAAGATATCACCAGCCAGCCGTCAGAGAGAAACAAAATCTATTAATTGCATTTGATTTATATTAACTGTGTCACTGTTATAAAGCAAATGTTTCACAAGGGAAGGCATTGGTTATGTGAAAACTGCACAGGATGGCAATTTAAAGGAGAAAAAAACTAGCGACTACAGCGCGGACGGGTTTAAAGTTACTCCATGCGTCTGATCTAGAGTATGTCCGCCGCCCCCACAAATGCCACAATCACCACCACTGTTGCTGCGGACATAATCTGTGTTTTGGCACCTTTATGAGGAATCACAGCCTGTCAATCTCTCCTGTGCCCTCTTAATGAAGAACGGTGCAAAGGTTGTAAATCAGATCACATCTTCAAGATTTCCACGGCCGCCCTGGAAAGCTTCAATTCTCATAGCAACTGGTGGATTGAAATAATAAAGGGAAAACGATGCAATGGAGGGTGGGGTCCATATGGAACAATGCAGAGGGCGAGAAATCAACTGGCTCGACAAACATCAAATGGGGGGATGTGTTGAATGATACAGCTAAAACTAAATTTGATTACAATGAAACAGGTTGATTGGTAAGATTACTCTCATGTTGCTATCCTTCAATTATTCTCTTTCCCACAATTAAGATTGAAGTCAAGACATTTAGATGTTCTTTCATGTTTGGACAAAAGCATTATTTATTGAGATTTAGAATTGATTTATTTTATTTGATTTTGAAGGAATGTTCAGAATAGTAGCAGGAAAATAAAAATAACTTTATTTTTTTCACAATGTGCTTGATACCTCGAGTGTCAAGAGTGTTTAATTGTTATTTGTACTGGCAACGGAACAATTACATTCTTACTTGCAGCATTAACAGGTCTGGAAACACAATACACGCAGATACTATATAATAAAAAAATCAGTTGGTACTGCAACCACATCTGTTGGTAATGCAACCAAGTCTCCCGACCTGAAACGTTACCAACTCCTTTTTTTCCAGAGATGCTGCCTAACCCGCTGAGTTACTCCAGCACTTTGTGTCTATCTTTGTGCAACCAAAGACACAGTCCATTGAAGTTCATAGTGGCTGATGTTTGTGTCGTGTAGTGTTCAAGTGGTTGTTGAGAAGAAGCCATTCTTGAACCTGGTGATCACAGTTTTCAGACTTTCAGCCTTCTTCCCAGTGATAAGAGTGAGACGAGAGTGTGGCCAGGATGGTGTGGGTCTTTGATGATATTGATTGCCTTTTCAGAGGTATTGCCGCCTATAGATTCCTTCAATGGTGGGGAGGTCAGTGGTGTGCTGGATAGACTGGGCAGTGTCTACCAATCTCTATAATCTCCATCATAGGACTTGAGTTTCCAAAACAGGCTGAAACAGATGACTACTTGGGATGGACCCATGATAAATGCTCAGTTAAAAGCACAAAGCAAGTTATGTATATTTAGTTGAGATAAATGAAGATATGTAATACTATAATATCTTGTGCAGTCACATAAAATCCAATCTCTGAAGTGAATATATTGTCATTCCTTAACATATGGGATTGTAACTTTGAGTGTTGGAATATTGTGGACTCCAGATGCAATGCAGCAACTGTGAACCTAATGTTAATCTTGCACAATAATGATGCACGAGTAGAGATGTCGTCCTTTACTTGTTGTAGAAACTGAGGCCAATTCTAACTTTGTAAGTAGTTGTAAAAGCTTGCTAAACTATCCAAATAAAAGTAAACAATGTATCCACCAGCCAACTCCCTTAAAGAGCAAGTGTTGTCATTATCTCATATCATCGTAGACTTTTGCACATTACCATCAGATTTAATGAGTTTATTATGAAACACTTTGAATTAACCTATAGTTATAAAATGTATTGTTTTTGCAAATACATATCATCTGTTGCAATGGCTACAGTATAGTTTTCAACTAGGTTTTGGCCTGAAATTATTTCTCTGGTTTGCTCGACATGGATGCTGCTTGCCCTGATGAATGTTTGCATTCATCATTTTGTTTTTATGAACTGGTTCCTTTTAGAATCAACCCATCTGTGCAAAAAACAAAGACGTTACAGTTGTTCAGTTATTTTGTCCAGCACACCATTCAGGGTGGCAGGGTGGTGCAGTAGTAGAGTTGCTGCCTTACACGCCAGAGACTTGGGTTTCAACCTGTTTACGGGTGTTGTCTGTACAGAATTTTATGTTCTCCCCTTGACCGCATAGGTTTTCCACATGGGTTTCCTCCCACACTCCAAAGACGTACAGGTTAATTGGCTTCGGTAAAAATTGTAAATTGTCCCTAGTGTGGGAATAGTGCTAGTGTACAGGGATCACTGGTCAGCGCGGGCTAAGGGTCTGTTGCTGCACTATATCACTAAACTAAACACCAGTACCACTGCTTGTTCCAACTCAACAGGACCAATTTGATTTCTTGCCATTTTTCAGCATTCTTTCCTATTACTTACATACTAACATTTATCTAATAAGTAACCCGTAACACTTATCGTTAAGAGTTTCTGCATCAGCTGGTAAATGTTCGGGGAAAAATACAATGCAGTAGTCCATTGAACCAAATCACTCTGTTGGTGATAATCCTGAGTAAATTCCCATATTAATGGTTCAACAATCAATGCTAACAATCTTTAAATATCTTGAAAACCAGTCTTCAAATTATTTTCACTTCCTATGTACCACTTTACCTTATGTACATTCAGAGAGCCTTGCTTCTGGTCACCTAGACCTAACTGTTTATAAAGAATACAGGTGACAATGAATGAGAATGTCAATATACTCAGTACATAATATTGGTAATATCCACATCTGTCTAAGGAATCTAAGGAACACCCTGAATATTTTCTAGGTAAGCGTTAGGACACATTTTGACTTATAACCCAATTTTAGGGCGCGTATATTTCTGCTTTAAGCACTAGGATCCAAAAATATTCCAAAAATCCATCTGATTATTTTACCACCAATTAATATCTGTGATGGCAATTAACTGGATCCATTTGTACACATGCAGTGGGCCAATAAAGTCTGTTTCAATGCTATATAACTATAACCTAAGTGGAAAGAACTATATAATTGCAAGTTTGTTTATCGTTATTGTAGACAAAACTTGGCCTTTTATGTTCTGTAAAAACTTTTAAAGCAGTTTCCAATACGAAGAATAGTACTAAAATCTATATGGAGCATAAAACAATAGTGCATCAAGATTATCGTGGTGCCAATATGGCACTTGTTTGTATTCATTGTTGCTATCTAGCATTGTGAATGTAATAATGTTGTCTCCTCTTGATAAATTAGATTTAGTTTCATTTAAAAGTTCAATAACTTAAATGAACCAATATATATATATATAACTACCGATATGTTGAAGTCTAATCTTAAAATTGAATTATCTAATAATTTAAACAAATCAGCCATGAATTTAGAGTTCAAATATGCATAAATCTTGCATATCCACATTCTTGCTGCCGTACCTCATCTCTGTTTTAAACATAACAATTAATCAATAATAGAATGCCTCACAATAATAGAAAGATTTCTGATCACCAGGGGCGTCGGTGACATGGCAGCCCTGTCGGCAGTCTATTCATTTTTTCTTTCTTTTTGTTATTGTTTAGTGCGTTAAAACTTTGTTTTTAATATTCTTCCGTATGTTTTATGTGGGGGGAGGGTGGGTGGGTGGTGGGGGGGATGGTGGGTAGTGGGGGGATAGGGGTTGGAGGGGAGGAGCGGGGATGGTAGTGGGAAGCAGGGGTGGTGGGGGGAGGGGGGTGGTGGGGGGAGGGATGGTGGCGGGAGGGGGTGGTGGCGGGAGGGGGGATGGTGGTGGGGGGTGTGTGGCGGGTGGTGGGGGGTGCAGGGGAGGGAGGGGGCGCAGGGGAGGGAGGGGGCGCAGGGGAATGAGGGGGTGCAGGGGGAGGGAGGGGATGCAGGAGAGGGAGGGGGTGCAGGGGAGGAGGGGTGCAGGGGGAGGGAGGGGGTGCAGGGGAGGGAGGGGGTGCAGGGGAGGAGGGGAGGGAGGGGTGTAGGGGGAGGGAGGGGTGCAGGTGGAGGGAGGGGTGCAGGTGGAGGGAGGGGGTGCAGGTGGAGGGAGGGGGTGCAGGGGAGGAGGGGTGTAGGGGAGGAGGGGGTGTAGGGGAGGGAGGGAGGGTGTGCAGGGGAGGAGGGGTGTAGGGGAAGGGGGGTGTAGGGGAGGAGGGGGTGTAGGGGAGGAGGGGGTGTAGGGGAGGAGGGGGTGTAGGGGAGGGGATGTAGGGCAGGGGGGGGGGGGGTGTGGGGCAGGGAGGGTGTAGGGCAGGGAGGGTGCAGGGGAGGGTGTTGAGTGATGATCATATAATAACAGAAGCCTTCCACCATGGTAAAGATCCAAATACTTTATTAACTACATAGCAAGCATGACTTCACACTTGCATGTTTCACTTACACTGGGGGAAATCAAGCAAGCAGTGATTACTGAAAAGCTAGTGAGTGTAACTACAAAAGCATGACTCATAATATGTGACACTAATCTGCATCCCCCCTCTTAAATAATCAACAACAATACAGATCCATAAATTAAGAAAGGCATGTACAACAATCAATGAGAAACTGGAGGAAAGTCAAACATAGTCCGGATACTTCACAACCGGCCTGCAAACATGACCAGCACATGTACGATAGAGACCATCTCCATTTTCTTTTTCTAGGGAGAGTGAAGGCAGCTTCGCAGGTGAGACTGGACCAGCGTCCCTGGAGACGAAATAGGAAACTGTGTGGCAGGTGAAGGTGGAACAGGCAGAGGAGCTGTTGCAGACATGGATTGTTGTGCTGGCAGAAGCATGCGAGTGCCTCTAGACGCAGACGGAAGTGAACTTGTACGATCTGGATTATACGGAGAAGGAACTGGCTCGTTCACAGGCAGGATGTGTTGCCTGTTACATCTGTAGGTGCCGCCATCGGCACTAACGATATATGAACGTGGCTCTGAAGCAATTCCAGAAATTACTCTAATACGGTCGTGGCCTTTGTCAGTCTGTAACCGGACCACCTGCCCTTTGGTCAGCGGTGGCAGTGGCCTACTTGTCTTGTCAAACAGTTTTTTTTAAATGTCACGCTTCTGTTGCAACCTGTATTGAACATCCTCAGGTGGAAACACTTGTGGGATCAATGCCTGATCTGCTACAGGCACAGTGGCACGGGTTTGCCTTGGCAATAAACGTTGAGCGGGTGAGCCCAAGATGAGTTCACGGGAGATGTTGCGTAAGTTGAGCAGATCCAGGAATATGTCCGATTTTGCTCTGTAAGAACGTTCCATAATTCCAACATTCCAATTGGAGGCGTGGGCTCGAATCCCACTTCTGACACCATGTGGGGTGTCCATATAATTACAGAAGCCTTACACCAAGGTAAAGATCCAAAGACTTTATTAACTACATAGCAAGCATGACTTCACACTTGCACGTTTCACTTACACTGGGGGAAATCAAGCAAGCAGTGATTACTGAAAAGCTAGTGGGCGTAACTCCAAAAGCATGACTCATAATATAAGTGACACCAATCTACAGAGGGGGAGTTGGGGAGGGGGTTTGTGGGGGTGGGGGTAGGGGAGGGGGAAGGGGTAAAGGGGAAGGAATAGGGAAGGGGTAAAGGGGGGGGGGTGGGGGAGGGGTGTGTGTGGGGAGGATGAGGGGAGGGGGGGAAGGGTGGAGGTGGAGGGGGGAAGGGGGGGGTGTGGAGGAGGGGTAAGGGGAAGGGTGGGAGGAGTGTGTGCGGTGGGGGGTATGGGGAGGAGGGATTCCACTCAGCGGCCATCGGCCGTGGCACCACACAGCACCTCCCGACTCCACACAGCAGATTTCCCGACTCCGCACAGCGGCTTACCCGACTCCACACAGTGGCTTACCCGACTCCGCACAGCGGGAAGGGGGGAGGTATATCTCCATCTTCTCTTTTCTTATTTCTTTTCTTTTCTCTTGCAATTCTTTGGTAGCTTAGGGGTCTTTTTTTTGCTTTTTCTTATTTTACTTCTCTTTCTTCATTCTCTTCTTTTGTCCCTCTTTTTAAAAAAAATTGATTTAGGTTCTAACGTTAAAAATGAAGCCCTACAATAATTGTATAACTGTTATGTCGATCGCCTTATCCTTGTACAATCGCTTCTAATAAAATTAATTCCAAAAAAAATACCATTTGATTTAATGTGGAGTGAATTAATAAATGGCAACAGTAATTGCAGAAATATTTGAAGGGTGGCAAAAAAGAACATCAACTGAATAATTAGTGGAAACATAAAATCCTTATAGTATACAAGAATTCCATTTGCATTTTGAACTTTTCCCCATCATTTTAGTCACATTCACATTTCTTCTGCTTCTGCTTGCTGCTGCACAACCACCAGCAGCTGGGCTATCTCGTCTCCCCTGAGCATCAGACACATATACTGTAAGTATTGATGGCAATAACCACTTCAGCTTTGGCTTTTGCAATTACATGTTGGACTTTGCAATCATCAAGCATAGAGATACCTTTGGAGCTTTCTCACCATGTTAGTTGTTCTATTATCCAATGCCGAGCTTTTCTATTATCCAATGCAGAGCTTTGATCTGGACCAATTGCTAAAATAATTGCTTAATTATGACAACATTTGCTTCTGCCACTGAAAAGTCTTTAAGATAGCACCTGAGACATTTTGCATGAGGCTGAACTTCAATATTGATTGAAAGATGCAGCTGAAAACAAATCCTTTGGCACACTGAGTCAGCGCTGACCATCGATCATTGTTTATACATTGTTATCCCACTTTCATATTCACTCTATCTACACCAGCGGCAATTTACAGAGGCCAATTAAACAACAAATCCGCATAGCTTTGAGATGTCAGAGTAAATGAAGCACCCAGTGGAAGCCTACAGTCACAGAGAAAATGTTCAATCTTCACACAGACAGCACCCAGTCACGATCGAACCCCTGGTTTGTGATGCTTTGAGACAGCTGTTCTACAAATTGCACTATTGTGCTGCCCTTTGATCCAAGTTGTGCTCTACTGTAAACAGGTTATAATCTACTGGTAATTCATCTGAGTCTTATGTGTTCCTAAATTAGGGTTGACTTCCAGTCTGATGTTAAACATGACAGTGTGAGAAAAATGACAAGCCAAAAGTTCCAGATGATAATGGAATTGAACTCTGCAGCCAGTAACATTTTATTGTTGCCTCAATTTAAACTGCATTTATTTTTTGAATCTATACTATTTAGGTACTCATGACAATGATGAGTGTCTTTAGTGTGAATAGAGAACTTTGTCTCTACTTGCACTTTGCAGTTGCCACTCAATGCTACACCTGCCAGATACAACTGGAATCGATTGATGTCTGAAGTTAAAATCACAGATTATTTTGGAGACAAAAGAGACTGCAGATCTGGAATCTAGAGCAAAAAAACAAACTGCTGGAGGCACTCAGGCAGTATCTGTTGAAGGAAATCGACAGACATGTTTCGCATCTGAAAATGGGTCCCAACCTGAAAGAGTGTCTGTCTATGTCCTTCCACAGATGCTGCCTGACCTGCTGAATTCCTCCAACAGTTTGTTTCAACAGTTTGTGTTGATTCTCTCGTATTGCAAGACCTTTAAGATGAAGGTTGGAGTCACTTTTTCAGTGTATTTACCTTCACTGTCCTTTGTGCATCTCTTAAGTGGCATTCAACAGAAGTACCAATTCTTTAGATGAAGGAGAGTGGATGATAACACTTTCAAGGTTGTTTCTTTGCCCACACTTGATTTGATTCTATTCATGGGATCTGCATTCAATGGTCCTTCAGACTGCATATGATTCCACCAACACTACCACTGAACCTGGAAGCAAGATAGAATATACTGCTGTAATAGCGATGTAGGAGTTGTGGACATTAGCTGTTACTTGATTAGTACCTGGGACTGATCTTCCAGTGTTGGTGCACAGAGCAGGACAAAATGTTAGTGAGGGGATTTTGTTACCTGGACAGAATACGCATTTGTCACATCATTCCTAGATTGTCTGCCAGGTATTTTGTAATAGGTTTTCATAGTCTTTCTGGTGAAGCTGCATCATTTAAGAGGGCAGTTCAGAATCAAGCACAATGCTCAGAAGTTGGAGTTACATGGAAGTTCAACCGAGCAAGACTGACGGATTTCTACATCTAAACAAAAGCAGATTGTTCCTTAAAGTAACCTGGTAGTTTCATATTCACTATTAATGTTAATAACTATTAATTCAAGATTCATTTATTTTAGTGTAGTTTATTAGTTCAGAGATACAGCAAGGAAACAAGCCTTTCAGCTCACTGGGTCCATGCCGACCACATTCGCACTATCCTACACACTAGGGACAATTTACAATTTTACCGAAGCCAATTAATCTACAAATCTATACGTCTTTGGAGTGTGGGTGGAAACTGGAGCACCCGGAGAAAACACGCATGGTCATGGGGAGAACATACAAATTCCATACAGACAGCACCCGCAGTCAGGATTGAATCCACGTCTCTGTCGCTGTAAGGCAGCAAATCTACCGCTACGCCAATGTGCCGCCCGTTTAATTGACTTCGCTTAAAAATACAACTGGACCTAGTTCCTGCATGTGTCCCCTTCACATTAGTCAATACACCTGGATTACCAATCTAGTATCATAGTTCCAGCCTTCCAATTCATAGTAATTTCCATATCGTACTAATTTTTAATGGATGTGCAGAATAACTGCATCAGAAAAAAGAATATAATGATGAAACTCTTTAAACCCATGTTTTCATTAATAGAATTTGCTCATGAAAAAAAAACAGATTAAGTACATTATTGCATTAGCTGCAGATATTTAGTCCTCCTATTCTGTTTATTGTGAGTGCCACAACTTAAACTGACATGTTACGGGATGTCCGGACCAGTACTAGTTTAAAATAATAAATATCAAATACCATAGCTCTGAGCTCGTATTCTGGTACATTCTCCTTATTTTCTTCTTGTACCTTCATGAGTAATATCGGAAAGTATATTTATGCTCGTTTCTGTACTCAGATTTTTACTTAGCACATGAAATATCATGTGTTACTACCACTTTTCATTTTTTTTAACGAGAACACTACAGTCATTGCAATACTATAATTAGAATCAAACTCTGGATACATGGCAGTCCTTATTGTTAATAAAGCTACATCTTCCATAAACTCAAGAGTGCCTTTGAGAACAATTATTATTTTAAGAGTATCGATGGTATTCATGGCAATATATTTTCTTTAGCCAGTTTTATTTTAAATCACTGCAATTTATATTATAGTCGATTGTTAAAGACCTCCCTGAAGAGCTACCATGTTGACAAAGGAATTCTTCATATGTGTACATGCTGAACTTACTTTAATGGATACAATTATAAGGGTAGGTCTGGCATTTCACACCTTTTCTGACATTACAAAATTATATTAATTAATGCATTTTCATTTTCATAGAATGTAAACATTAAATACTTCAGCAGAGGAACAGATCATTCAGCCCACAATGTCCGTGCCAAACATGATGCAAAGATAAACTAATCTCATCTGCCTGCACATGATCCATATCCTCCATACCCTCATACCAATGTGCCTATCTAAAAGCCTCTTAAAAACCTCTTAATCATCGTTATCATATTGACTCCACCTCTACTCCTGGAAACACATTGCAGGCCTCCACCACCTTCTCTGCAGGTCTCCTTTAGATTTTGCCCCTCTAATCGGAAGCGGCCGATTCGGAACTCCAAGCCGCTGAGAGTGTTCTTCCGACGCCGGAGTTCCATCATTCCGGCGAGAGGCCCTGAAAGATCGGGCTGCTGTTTGCGGCAACTGCGGAGGCCTCTATAAGCCCCGACCACGGGTGAACATAGAGGAAGTGGACTGAACTTTGTTGCCTTCCCTCACAGTGGGAAACGTTGATTCCGCTGTGGGAGGGATGTTTTTTTATGTTTAATGTTAAATTCTACAGTGTTGTGATTATCTTATTTGTGTTCTGCATGGTAACTCAAATTTCACAGCACCAATTGGTGTATGTGTCAATAAATGTATTTTATCCTTTGTCTTTGTCCTTAACCTTTAAGCAATGCCTGCTAGTTGTTGACATTTCCAACCTGGGATAAAGGTTCTGACTGTCTTTCTCAACCTCCGGCATTCTAGAGAAAACAATCCAAGTTTGTTCAACTAATTCTTGTAACTAACACTCCCTAATCCAGTCAGCTCTCTGGTAAACATCTTCAGCACCCTCTCCATATCCTGCTTGTAATGCAGCTATCTGAACGGCGCACAGTATTCCAAATGCGGTCTAACCAAAATCTGTAGAGTTGCATCATGAGTTCCTGACCCTTATACTCTGCACCTGTCAATGAAGCTGAGCACACCATATGCCTTATTTGACATGCTTGTGTTGCCTCTTTCAGAGAA
Source organism: Amblyraja radiata (assembly GCF_010909765.2). Classification (NCBI taxonomy): domain Eukaryota; kingdom Metazoa; phylum Chordata; class Chondrichthyes; order Rajiformes; family Rajidae; genus Amblyraja; species Amblyraja radiata. The sequence continues at coordinate 39,876,245 of NC_045956.1, read as the reverse complement.
CTATGGACCTGGAATTAACAATAAACAGAAGTTGAAATCGGTAGCATAATCCTTCTCAGTGCTCAGGCATTACTTTACTGATAGAATATTGTTGACTTGCCTGGAAGAGAGCAGATTCAAAAACATTGCAGAACCTCGACTCCATAACCATAGCAATATAGTCCACTTAGTTGGGATTTAATCCTCCAGGTTGAGTATTCATTCCTTCCATCACTTTAGCACTGTGGCCATAGAGTATATCATCTTCAAAACACACTGCAGAAACTTGCCATGGCTGCTTTGTCAAACATGTTGCCTCCAACTGGACATTAATAGTGGGTGGGTGGAAATGGTTTCATCTGTAGGTTCCCCACCAGGTTAAATGCCATTTGTCTTGGTGATATACCACAGTTCTTTGAATCTTACTGAGCCAAAATCCTGCCCAATAGCAACCTCATCAAAAGGAGTAGCTCAAAAGGGCAGGTTTGCAAGAATGAAGAATGGTCCCAACCTGCAATGTCCCTATCCGTGTTCGCCAGGGTTGCTGCCTAACCCACTGAGTTACTCCAACATTTTTTGCTTTCCAGGAATATCACGTGTTGGTCTTAGCATATCTATCTATATTACTAAAAGTCTGATCTTGACCGCTTTTGGCCCACTGTGCTGTGATTTCCGAGAGAACGCCGCCACCTACGGCCGTCATTTTTGGCCACCTCGCTCAGAGCCCCCCTCCGCCTTCCCGGACCAGAGGATTTTTCCCATCGATGAAAAATCAGAAATATATTAATGTTTTTTTTAAAATTGCCATTCTCTCTGCTGCCCCTGCTGGAGGGAGGTGGATGGACTATAAAACCAGGAAGTGGTGTGCCTCACTCAGTCTCTGCAAGATGGAGGAAGCCAGAAGGTCAAATGAAAATATGGTTGGTTTGAAGTAAAAATGGAAATGGATGTTTGGGTTGAAATAAAAATTGCACTGCAAATGGTTATTTGGGTTGAAGTAAAAATGCAATGCAAATGGTTGTTTGGGTTGAAGTAAAAATGCACTGCAAATGGTTGTTTGGGTTGAAGTAAAAATGCACCGCAAATGGTTGTTTGGGTTGAAGTAAAAATGCACTGCAAATGGTTGTTTGGGTTGAAGTCAAAATGCACCCCCCTCCCCCCCCAGTGGCCACCAATATTGGAATTGGTGGAGAGGTGGAATATTGCGTCGGGGGACCACCCCTCCCGTGTGAACATGGGACCCAACGGGTCCTACTTAGTCTAGTAGTACTTAAAGTAAAATCTTGACCACTTACTATATTCTGTTTCATGATTTTTGAAAAAACGCTGCCACTTACGGCTGTGATTTTTGGCCATCTTACTCAGAATCCTCCTCTGCTGCGCAGGTCAAGAGGATTTTTGCCATTGATGAAAAATCAAAGAGTTATTAATGTTTTAAGAATGTTGACATTCTCTCTGTTGCCCCTGCTGGTGGGGGGGGGGGGGGGGGAAGGGACTATAAAACCCGGAAGTGTTGTGCCTCACTCAGTCTCTGCAAGATGGAGGAAGCGAGAGGGTCACGTCTTTCTGAGCTGTGAATAACACTGAACGCATGTCTACTCAACTGTGAGTGCCCTTAATGTGGTTTGAAAATGAAAATGTGGTTGCTTTGAAATGCTGCACTGCAAATGATTGTTGTTGGTGGTGGTGGTAACTGCTTTGAAATGCTGCACTGCAAAAATGGTTGTTGTTGTTGGTGGAAACTGCAATGAAATGCTGCACTGCAAAAAGTGTTGTTGTTGGTGGTGGTAACTGCTTTGAAATGCTGCACTGTGAAAATGGTTGTTGTTGGTGGTGGTAACTTGACAACTTCCTGTTTGCACTGTATATTGATTTTAGATAAAATGCTACCACTTACAACTGTGATTTTTGGCCATCTTACTCAGTCCCCATCAGGTGCAGAGGATTCTTCCCATCAATTAAAAATAAAAGTGTTTTAGTGTTGAGAATCTATCTCCTGTCAATCATGCCATGAAGGCCACGCCCCTTCTGGTTGGCTGGGGGAGGGATTATAAAACACGGAAGTGTGGGTGTGGCTCAGTCTCTGCAAGATGGGGGAGGGAGAGGTCACGACTGTCTGAGCTGTGAATCAACTGAACACACTGAAATTCTACTGAACTGTGAGTGTGGCGTTTATGTGGTGTTTATGTGGTGTTTATGTGAGGTTTTATGGTGGTTTCACCCTGCATGAAATGGTATGAAACTGCATTAGACTGTGGTGGCCTGGCACCCTGCATGAAATGGTATGAAACTGCATTTGATTTTGGTGGCTTTGTACCCTACTTGAAATGGTATGAAACTGCACTTCAATTTGGTTGTCTTGCACCCTGCTTGAAGTGGTATGAAACTGCACTTGAATTTGGTGGCCTTGCATCCTGCTTGGTGGCATGAAACTGCACTTGAATTTGGTGGCCTTGCACCCTGCTTGAAATGACATGAAACTTCACTTGAATTTGGTGGACTTGCACCCTGCTTGAAATGGCATGAACCCACACTTGAATTTGGTGGCCTTGCACTCTGCTTGAAATGGCATGAAACTGCACTTGAGTTTGGTGGCCCTGCACCCTGCTTGAAGTGGTATGAAACTGCACTTGAATTTGGTGGCCTTGCACCCTGCTTGGGGGCATGAAACTGCGCTTGAATTTGGTGGCCTTGCACCCTGCTTGAAATGGAATTTCAAGGAATAGCCGTGAGTCAACTGCTAGCCCACCAGTCGTGAGTGAGCTGCCAGCACATCAGGCTTGAGTGACTGAGCTGCCACCCCAAGAATCCATTTGGCCCACAATGTCCATACTAACCCTCTGGAAAACGAGTCCCTTCAGCCCACAATACCCATACTAGCGCTCCAGAACCCACCCCCACCCCCACTGGCCATCAATATTGGAATTGGTGGAGAGGTGGAACGGGTCCCACTTAGTCTAGTAAACTATTAAAATCCATGTGTACATACAACAAATCTGACTTTGAACTTAAACTGCAACTTGCATCAAAATCATTGATTTTTAGTTAATGAAACAACATGAATGCAATTCACTCCATCTTAATTTCTCCGTCCAAAAATGTTAATGTCCACAACCATCCCAACTGTACTATTCAACTCTTTAAGTGATTCCATGAATTTTATCTCCATCACTCTATTGGAAAAAGTATTCACTCTTATTGTAAAAAATAATTTCACAACATGCATCAAAAATTGCCTTTTATGCAGTTTAAATTAAAGTAATATTCCAAATAAATTCTCTTGTAACTTTCCAAATGTATGCAACTTCATAAATTTACTCTCTGATGCCTCCTTACTGAGCTGGATTGTGCAACTGGATTACATTGACTCCAGTTATATTACAGATGTCAGTCTGCAGTCTTTCATCACAACTTAAGAGTATCGACATGAGGGATCTGCCTGAAGGTACTTTTGTTTCTAGGTAACCAGGGCTCAATACAACATTCAAGGTGTAGTCTGACCAAAGCAGTTTCAAGCTTGATAGCTGTGTCAATTATGCACAATGCATATGAGTAAACCAAAGTCAGCAGCCTCTTCCAGGGAACCATTAAGCATTGAGTGCTTAATAGTACACAGTTGACATTGTTGGGCCAGCCTTATCAACAGTAAACCCAATACCAGCCTTCAAAAAGAATGCTTTCTTCCAAGTCTTGTCATTGGAACTGAATACCAGGAGGGCAGCGGACAAGATTCAAACACCTTCTCAAAACCTCCTTGAAAATAAATTGGAGCAGGCGCACTGACATTTGTGTTTGATTCAAGATTCCAGCATCTGTAGTTCCTTGTATGACAATTTACTTGCTTCTCAATTCTTTCTACCTCTTATGCAATAAACCTTTTTTTTTAAACCATGCAATAAACCTTGGGATACTTGGATTGCCAGAGGGAAATAATAGTTGGAGTTTTGTGAGGATTGGTGTACAACATTGGAATGAGATGCTGACCTGATTCTGTCAATTCCACCAGAATTCTGAACAGCAACTTACAATATTGGGCTATTTTGGTGAGTCGAGACAGTGAGTGAATTTAAATTGTTTATTTTGCAACGGTAAAACAACGAATTAACTCTGGCCGGTAAGACAGCCAGAAACGCGATGCTACTTCCACAAGTGTGGTGTTAGACTGATACAACTCGGTAAAAAGCGCGCGAAACTAGCCCCCCGCACCCACGTAATTGGTGCAGCCAATCCGAGGGTTTGACTAACCAAAGCCACCACCAAGTGTCGCTACACTATAACATTAATTGGACCATTCACTGGATATACTGGCTATCCCTAAGTGATTTGTAGAATTGTATGTGTGTGAAAATGTAAATCATCAAAACAAAAAAGCACATTTGTGCCCTTGTCTCAAGTGCTTTGCAAACTGAACAGTTCAAATGTTTTGTTTTACACATGATCTTTGTTTTGGAATGTTTTAATAAAAGCAGAACATGTTAGAAATGTTCAGCAGGACTGGTACCATTTGTGGAGAGAGAATACGAGTTAATGTTGCTTTTGTGTCATTTTTTCTATAATTATTATTGATTACAGAAGCAAAAAAAAGCAAATGCAAGAAGTCTGTAGTAAAGCAATGCTGGAAATACCCAGCAGGTCAGGCGGAGAGGAGCTAATCTTTCATGAACCTAAAAGATTAACATTTCTTCTCCACAGTTGTTGCAGGACTTGCAGAATATTTCCAGCTGTTTCTGATTTTTTTGAAATTATTTATTTCACTGTTATTCAACGTCCAGATTACTGACAGGAATAATAACCTAAAGGGGATGACAAGGCCTTTGATTTTCTCTGTAAAGCCCAATTAAGAGAACCACATGGTTAGGGGATCTCATTTATTTTTTTATTCTAACTTCTTTGAAGTTAACATGACATATGCATTCTGTGGAATGAAAAGTAACAGAGGTAAACCATCAGATATAGCAAAACACAAAGTTGTTTGATGAACTCAGCAGGTCAGGCAGCATCTGTGGAGGGAATTGACAGGCGACGTTTCGGGTAGGAGCCCACTTCAGACTGAGTTCCTTTGAGTTTCTCCAGCACTTTGTGTGTTGTTCAAGTTTCCAGCAAATCCACTTTCTCGCGTCTCCATCAGCTTTTGCAAACAGGAAATAAATGGATGCGATTCTCAAAGAATGTCATTGTACTGTTCACATTAGACACTTCAAGTCATAGAAGACTAATACTTACGACCAAAGATTATAGAGGAGCTCTTCTATAATCTTTGCTTACGACATCACCGTACCAGCGAGCAGGGTTTAATACCGACCACAAGGTCCGGGTTGTGGGGCGTTTACACGACCACCCTGTGACCATGTCTCCCCCATGCCCACACACACATCATAAAGATACATGGGTTGTGCAACTTACCGCTGTGTATTGCACAGTATATTCTAATAATATATTGCACCTAATGTGTGTGTGAACAACAAAATCACGGGAAGTTGATGCGACAAGCGAGAATCTAAAACGGTATCGTGTACGAGTAGCACAAAATGAGAGCTTGGCTGTCGGCGCGGATTCGGCGAGTGGAGGAGTCTGTTCCGCGATGTACAAGCGTAAATACTAGGAAATAACTATTATATTTATCAGGCGCATTCAAATGATCAGATGGGAGTGCGAATGATTCCAAGACGCCATTTGACACATATGTTTGCATGAATTTCCCTAGATATCAGCGGTCAATATGAAGTAAACCGTGGGGACGATGTCTTCTTTTGCAAACCGAAGTTGTTCTTGATTCTAGTCAGGTCGAGAGCCGACTGGCAGCACACGCCGTTAAAAAAAACCCTGCACCATCAATGGAAGGCTCTACGAGACCCATTTTGTAACCCTTCCCTTAAGAGCTGTAGCCAGACTATAATAAACAGCAGATAGACACAAAATAACTGGAGTAACTCAAACAGCAACCCGAACCATCTCTCCCATTAGTCAATCGTCTTACGCGTTAATGACAGCGGTCAGAATGCGAGATGTCACGGCGAAAGGAAGATAAATAATACAGGTTAATATAACACTGTTTAACAGCCTGTAGCCTTGTGGCCTTGCTGGCTAGCCATCTCTCAGCTTTGAAAGGCAATCTTAAAGATTAAAGGTAAAAATAAAACATTTAAATCAACAGTCTCAATGTTTTTCCACAATTGCTAGGTTTCACCGGGTACACGCCGCCGTGACCCAGTGAGTGTGAGTTTTGCGCCTGTTGCTATTGAACTCTACATTGACACTACCTCCAGTACTGAGACTTTATTTGAGAGGCACGACGCCTGTAATTAAAAAGCACAACGGCGTCCTGCACAGACTGATAAATCAATCTTTGAGCGATGCACCGATTTGTTTTGAGGCAGCGGTGGTCTTTTAAGCCTTGCCTCCAAAATAGGTTTCGATTATTTTTCAAGCAGTTGTGAAATCTTATGATTGGAAATGACATATTGTGCAAAGATGTTGCATATCGCGCAATATGGACTAAGTGAGCGAAATGTAAATCGAAGAAACATAGGCACGTGAGATTAAAATAGGCACCGAGACCTTCACACACACAGGTGTTGCACAGATCTTTCCAAAAACATATTGACAGGTTGCATCCGCGGAGCCGATTTGTCAGAAATGGATCAATTGCGCCACTCAGCGGTCTTAATAAAAACTGCTAGCGTTCAGCTGCGTCTGGTGCTCGCTGCTACGATCCAATAGGAGAAACGTTTTATCGCCAGCAACCCTACCCCTTCCCCAAGGCGAAAATGTTAATTAAAATAAAGTCACGTGTCAACGCTGCACAGGTCTCAGCGACGCAGACTCTCCCTGTGCACCGCTTTAAGGTGCCGAGTCTCTTGGCTGGATTGAATGGCTCCAGTCTGGGTGAGGAAGCGAGCAGCTGTGTCTGAAGGTGGCTGCGGTGAAATAAATAAAGACAAACACGTGCAATTGATCGATAAGAAATCTCTGCGTTTGCATTATCCAGAGAGCAGCCGGGCGCTCCTAATAGTTGGAACAGCTCCGGCGGGCTGAGCCGGCGAGCAATGCAGCCATCCAGGGAAGGTTAGTGTGCGGCCAGCACTGAAAGGTGGCCGCATACGTGGGGGAGCAGCAGCAATTAAAACAGTCTCCAGTTGAGCCCCTGTCCGCACTCAGTAATTACCGTATAGTCATTAAAACTGGGCCTCGTAACTTGCCCAGAAAACGCTCGGTAAGTCAGGTTGCAAGTGCGGGACAGAAACAGAGTCGATGTTTCAGCTTTCATCCGAGAGGATTGTCATTACTGTTGGCTTCACTCTTACCCTAAATCTTAGCACGCAATTCACGCAAACATGTGTGTTAAATTTTAAACAAGCCTCATGCGGTCAGTTAGAATCACGATAAGCTCCGATCAAAGATCGTCGATCTGTTTTTTGCGTGTGTTCCATTTTTCCTTCCACGCATTTTGCCTGACCTGCCGAGTATCAGCAGCATTTTCGGTCCTTATGGGTTTTTATCCATTTATCGATAAAAAATAGCTACTTTGAAGAAATTTGAAGTGATTCCAATACTGCAAACCGTCACCATATGCATAGTAGATAGACACAAAATGCTAGAGTAACTCAGCGGGACAAGCAGCATCTCTGGGGAGAAGGAATGAATGACGTTTCGGGTCGAGACCCTTCTTCAGACCCGACCAGAAACGTCACCCATTCGGGTCTGAAGAAGGGTCTCGACCCGAAACGTCATCCATTCCTTCTCTCCAGAGATACAACCAGAGTTACTCCAGCTTTTTGTGTCTATCTTCGGTTTAAACCACCATCTGTAGTCCGTTCCTACACCATATACACAGTGGTCATCGCAGTGCAATGATTTTGTATTCTTGTCCCAGTCTCGGTGCAGAGTGAACAGTTGGTCGCTCCCTCCTCTCTGGCACCACGGGTGATGTCCTATCTCCCATCAGTGTTGATGGGCAGCAATCAGCTAACTGATGGCGCTGCCCATATTGCTCTGCATTTTCTGGGCAGAAATAACCAAGCCACAAAATAACCACACATTCATGGTCTAATGAGTCTGAAACTGCATGATTAACTTCAACGGGAGAGCAAAAGGACTTAGAAAGCAGGATTAGTGCATGGTGATTGTTGAGCATAAGCCATATAACTGTTAAAGTGGGAGTAGTGCAAGATGCCCAATCTGATGATATTGGCATTTACAATAAGCTGCATAGCCCTTTAGTTTTTACGTAGAACAGATGGAGATATGTTCTTCAGGGAAGCAATATCATTGACATTAAAAGTGGTCCTGCTGAAAATAACGTAATTTGAGAGGGAAGTGAAGCTATCTTTCTCCTAGAAAATGGCTGGAATATGTGTGTAATGTGATGAAAGAGAATGAAGAATTACTTTAATCACGCACCTTTAAAGATTGTTTAAGTTAAAATTCAAAACCAGAAACCAAAGGTTGAATGAAATTATTACTGATCATATAGTTGTGTTTAAGATTTTGAATATTATTTTTGGCACCTTTGTAGATCGTGCTGCTGGATAAGTTCATTTGCAGTTCAAAAAGCAGGCAAAATCAGTCCAAACTATTAAATGCGCATGATGTAATGTCTGAGTGGACAAGTAATACTGCCAGATTGATGGAGCTGGCATCTGTGGCCACTAATGAAGTAAAGTGGATGTTGTAACACTGGGATATCATGTGTAGTTCAGGTCACTGCAATATATAAGAAGGATGCAATTGTGTTGGAGAGGGTGCAAAGGAAATTCACCAGTATACTTCCTGGATTGGAACATTATGGTTATAAGGAAAGACTGGATAAGCTTGGTTGCTATCCTTAGGAAAAAAAAAAGACACAAAGTGCTGGAGTAAATCAGCAGGCCAGGCAGCATCTCTGAAGGACAATGGATAGGCGTGAAAGAAGGGTCCAGACCTGAAACATCATCTATTTTTGTCTTCCAGAGATGCCACTTGACCCATTGTGTTATTCCAGCAATTTGAGTTTTTTTTGTAAACGAGCATCTGCTGTTCCTTGTGTCTCTGTCTTCCCTGGAGCAGAGGAAGTGGAGGGTAATCTGGTAAAATTATGAGGAGGGCAGAATGGATAGATAGTAAAATTATTTTTACCCTGATACAGGGGTGTAGGTTTAAGGTGAGAGATACGAATGTTTTAAAAGGATCTGAGGGGGAGTTTATTCCACACAGGGAGATTAGAGTGTGGAATGCTCTATACGTGAAGTGTGAACTGTGGAGGCAAATACTCTCACAACACTTAAGTAGCATCTAGATAAATACTTGAAATCTGAAGACATTGAAGTCCAAGGACCTAATGTGGGTACATGAGATAAGTGTAGGTCCAGACAATGGACAGCATGGACACAGTTGGCTGAAGGGTCTCAGTGCCAGATGACTATAACTCCATGACAATGCCTCAGTTATTTGAGTGAGCTTGGCACAAAAGAGACCAGTGTTAAGAATTGTCACTGATGTAATGGACATCAAGTTTCAGATGAAATGAACACTTCAACTGCAAAAAGAAAAGTGATAGAGCCTTAGTATGAAAGGCTAGAGCCAGGATTGTAAGCCAGAATAATGTCAGCAAAGTGCTTTATCAATACAAGGGTAACAGATATGACAAAAAGCCTCAAAGCAAAAGCTTGTGCAGTGCTAAAACTAATGCCAAAACTGAAGAGTGAATCTTAAACGGTGTATATGGCGCTAGCAGCAATAATGGATAGCATAGATTTAAAATTTAAAATTAATAATCAATAAGAATATGAATTGATATAAATAAAAACATCGATACAGCAGATGACTGGTTGATTATGAGCAGCGATGCACGCAGCCAGACATGATTTGGAGCATTCCATGCACTTTGGAGTATTGCATGCAGTTCTGGTTGTGCCGTTATGGGAAGGATGTGGCGGCATTGGAAAGGGTTCAGAGGTTTACCAGAAATAATGCCTGGATTACAAGGTATTAGCTGCATGGTGTTGGACAGATAGGAATTTTTTCACTGGAATGCCAAAGGTTGCAGGCAGACCTGATAGAAGTATATAAAATGATGAGAGGCATAGGTAGGGTAGACATTCAGAACCCATTTCCCAGGATGGAAATGTCAAATACTGGAGGGCATTAAGGTGAGAATGACAAAGTTTAAAGGAGGTGTGCAGGGCAATTTTTTATTTGTGTTCTGTTTTACACAAGGTGTGGTGAGTGGCTGGAATGCACTGCTGGGATGGTGGTGGAGGCAAATAGGATAGCGGCTTTGAAGAGACATTTGGATAAGCACATAGATATGCAGGGACTGGAGGGATATGGATTATGTGCAGGGTTGGTCTTGGCATCATGTTCAGCATGGACATTCTGAGCTGAAAACTATGCCAAGACTATTCTATGCAAGATGTTTGGCAAAGAGCATTTCAAATGAATCTCAAGTCCTGGGTTGGAGATGTGGAGTTTCTCACAATAGACAAACAGTAAAAGTAAGGCAGCATAGTTGTCCAGCAGGTAGAGCTGCTCTCTCACAGCACCAGAGACCTGGGTTCAATCCTGGCCTCGGGTGCTGTCTATGTGGAGTTTTCATGTTTTCCCTGTGACTGTGTGTGTTTTCTCCAGGTGCCCAGGTTTCCTGCCACTTTCTAAAGATGTGCAGGTTTGTTGGAGGGGATGAGAATGAGGGATAACAGTGTGAACGGGTGATCAGTGGTTGTTGAGGACTCTGGCCATATAAGGCCATAGCTTAGTGCAGAAAATCTGAGAATGTCACATAATTTAGATTTTTTTTCTAGGCATGGTCCAATATTATGCCAGCCTTTTGTCAGATTTCACAACAGTTTTAAACAGCACAGAGTCAACTGCCAAAGAATCATCAAACAAAGCAATGGGTAATGGAACAACAGAAGGTGCAATATTAATTTTATGTCCCTTATGGAAAAAGATAATACTAATAACATGCCAAAGCTCACTTGTGCTACCTGCAGTTATGGAATTAAGGCACATTTACCATATTTTGGACAATGTCCAGGAAAAGCCAATTATTTTTACATGGCACACACTAACAAAGAGTGGGAGAACAGAAAAGAAGGCATTGGGAATCATATTTTGGATCATAAAGTTACACCAAGTCTTGTTAGGCAGATCATTCATTTAGGTCACCACCTGCAAAACCATGTTTGACCATTCTTGGGCACATACCTGCGATTCCTTCATCAACAGCCTCAAAAGTATGATTATGACATTGTTTATTGGGTATCCAAACAGAATGTCAGTGAATGCATCATCAAGATTATCCTAAGGGGATGTTGGTGCAAACAGAGAATATATTTTACATACAGCAGAGATTATTTTCCTGTAACAGTTGTGGAAACAAAATATGCACGGACAGATCCAATATTAAAACTAGTACATCATATACAGTGATTGGCTGGACTTTCAGACATTTGGATAAAAATATAAAGCCTTGCCATCACCGACATCATTACAAATTGTCTTCAAATTAGGATAGGAGCAAACGGGCCACAGAGTAATGATACTCAAAGATCGGAGCAAATGGTTTAAAGATCAAAGATTGGAATAGATCAGGTAGACATAGTGTCTCTTGCCTATAGGGAAATCGAGAACCAGAGGACATGTTTTAAGGTGAGAGGGGAAAGACTGAATAGGAACCCGAGGGATAACATTTTCACAGAAAGGGTGGTGGATGTATGGAAAGAGCTGCAGGAGAAGGTAGTTGAGGCATGTACTATCTCAACGTTTAAGAAACATTGGACAGGTACATGGATAGGGCAGACTAAGAGGGAAATATGGGCCAAAAGCAGGTAGGTAGATGGGGCATGTTTGTCAGCATGGGCAAGTTCGGCTGAAGGGCCTGCTTCCAAGCTGTAAGACTATGATTCTATCTATGACAAAAAGGAAGAAAGATTCTAAGGGGAGTAGGAGGCAACCGTGGCTGACAAGAGAAGTTAGGGATAGAATAAAACTAAAAGAAAAGATGTATAACACAGCAAAGAGTAGCCGGAAGACAGAGGATTGGGAAACCTTCATAGGACAACAGAAGGAAACAAAGCGGGCAATACGGGCTGAAAAGATGAAGTACGAAGGGAAGCTGGCCAGGAATATAAAGAAGGACAGTAAAAGCTTCTTTAGATACGTTAAGGGAAAAAGAGTAGCAAAGTCAAATGTGGGTCCCTTGAAGGCAGACACGGGTGAAATTATTATGGGCAACAAGGAAATGGCAAAAGAGTTGAATAGGTACTTTGGATCTGTCTTCACTAAGGAATAAATTGGATAGTTATATGGATGGGAAAGGAATGGAGGGTTATGGTCTGAGCGCAGGTATATGGGACTAGGGGAGATTATGGGTTCGGCACGGACTAGAGGGGTCGAGATGGCCTGTTTCCGTGCTGTAATTGTTATATGTTATATGGTTATATAAGACACAATCAATCTCCCAGATGTACTGGAGGACAAAGGGGATAGAGGAACTGAAAGAAATTTTCATTAGGCAAGATATAGTATTGGGTAGGCTAATGGGACTGAAGGATGATAAATCCCCTGGGCCTGATGGTCTGCATCCCAGGATCCTCAGGGAGGTGGCTCTAGAAATAGCAGACGCATTGGTGATCATTTTCCAATGTTCAATAGATTCAGGATCAGTTCCTGTGGATTGGAGGATAGCTAATGTTATCCCACTTTTCAAGAAAGGAGCGAGAGAGAAAACAGGGAATTACTGTCCAGACCAGTTAGCCTGACTTCAGTGGTGGGAAAGATGCTGGAGTCAATTATTAAAGAGGTAATAATGGGGCATTTGGATAGCAGTAAAAGGATTAGTCCAAGTCAACATGGATTTGTGAAAGGGAAATCATGCTTGACTAATCTTCTGGAATTTTTTGAGGATGTGACAAGTAAAATGGATGAAGGTGTGTCAGTGGATGTAGTGTATCTAGACTTTCAGAAAGCCTTTGATAAGGTCCCGCACGAGAGACTGGTGACTAAAATTAGAGCACATGGTATTGGGGATAGGATGTTGACATGGATAGAAAATTGGTTGGCAGACCGGAAGCGAAGAGTAGGAGTGAACGGGTCCTTTTCAGAATGGCAGGCAGTGGCGAGTGGAGTGCCGCAAGGCTCGGTGTTGGGGCCGCAACTGTTTACAATATATTGTAATGATTTGGAAGAGGGACTTGGGAGCAACACTAGCAAGTTTGCGGATGACACAAGGCTGGGTGGTAGTGTGAACTGTGAAGAGGATGTTAGGAGGTTGCAGGGTGACCAGGACAGGTTGATTGAGTGGGCAGATGCGTGGCAGCTGCAGTATAATATAGATAAATGTGAGGTTATCCACTTTGGTGGCAAAAACAAGGGGGCAGTTTATTATCTCAATGGGGTTAGGTTAGGTAAGGTGGAGTTGCAGCGAGACCTGGGCGTCCTTGTACACCGGTCACTGAAAGTTGGCTTACAGGTACTGCAGGCAGTGAAGAAAGCTAATGGAATGTTGGCCTTCATAACAAGAGGATTTCAGTATAGGAGTAAAGAGGTTCTTCTGCAGTTGTATAGGGTTCTGTTGAGACCACATCTGGAGTATTGTTTACAGTTTTGGTCTCCTAATTTGAGGAAGGACATCCTTGTGATTGAGGCAGTGCAGCGTAGGTTCAAGAGATTGATCCCTGGGATGGCGGGACCGTCATATGAGGAAAGATTGAAACGACTAGGATTGTATTCACTGGAGTTTAGAAGGATGAGGGGGTTCTTATAGAAACATATTAACTTATAAAAGGACTGGACAAGCTAGATGCAGGAAAAATGTTCCCAATGTCGGGCGAGTCCAGAACCAGGGGCCACCGTCTTAGAATAAAAGGGAGGTCATTTAAGACTGAGGTGAGAAAACACTTTTCTCCCAGAGAGTTGTGAATTTATGGAATTCCATGCCACAGAGTGCAGTGGAAGCCAAATCATTGGATGGATTTAAGAGAGAGTTAGATAGAGCTCTAGGGGCTAGTGGAGTCAAGGGATATGGGGAGAAGGCAGGCACGGGTTATTGATAGGGGACGATCAGCCATGATCACAATGAATGGTGGTGCTGGCTCGAAGGGCTGAATGACCTCCTCCTGCACCTATTTTCTATGTTTCTATGTATAGGCAACAAAATAACTTAGATCAGATTTGAAAGCACTGACTTCCGGTGGCGCCATGCTGGACTAGCAGTCGCAACTTTTAGCTCCGCTGCTGTAAATTCGCGATTTTTCGCGTTAAAATCGGGTTTGGAGGTCGGGACCGATTAAAAAAACTTACCGGAGTCCCGGGACGTCGCGCTGATGACGTCATCAGTAAGCGCTGTGATTTAAACGGAGGATAAAGGCTTTTAAATGAAAAAAACGTCTCCAGCTCAGAGCCCTCAGAGAACAATCTCAAAACAACTGCTGAAAACCCAGAAACCTGAAGAACAGACCTCTGAAGTGGATTTTGGAATGGCTACAAGATCCAAGACTGAGATGGCTACTAAGGAGAAAAATGAAATGGAGGAGATAAAGAACTCGGTAAGAGAACTGAGAAAGGATATTGAGGCTGGAAACTCAAAAATGATGGAAAATATTAATGTTAAATTGATGGAAAATATGTCGAACATCAATGCTGGTAATCAAAAAGTTATTGAGTGCATTGGCATTATACAAAGACGAATTGAGGATGTGCAAGAAGAGCTAACGGGGAGAATTAATAAAGGGGAAGAAGAGTCTACGAGGAAGTTTGAGGCTGTGCATGTAATTGTTTCTTCACATGTAACTGCAATGAAAGACATGGAAACAGTTGTTGAACAAATGGCTGAAGATATGCAGGGAATGAAGCTAGAACTAGACAGCCTCAAGAGTCAACTGGCGAAAGTCATAGATAAATGTCTTGATCTCGAAGCTCACTCAAGACGCCAAAATCTACGAATACTGGTAGTAACAGAAGGGGCAGAGGGAAACAACGCCCGTGAGTTCATCGCTAACTTAATCAAACATGTACTCAGTTTACCTGTGGAACCGGAAATTGAAGTGGCACATCGAATACCCAGATCACAAGCAGATCCAGCCCACCCACGACAGATCATAGTCAAACTTCGGGACATTTCAGCACTTGAAGAGCTGATGAAAAAAATCAAATACGGAGTGAAGATGACGTTTGGAAACGACTCTATCAAACTCCTCCGGGATTATCCCTATGAGATCGTGCAAAAGAGAAGAAAGTTCTCACAGACAAGACAGATTCTCCATGGAGTTAAAGATGTCAGATGTGGTGTTTTTTATCCGGCCAGGATGCTCATTACTTTCAAGGGAAAAGAGAAAACTTTCACTAATTCAGACGCATCTAATAAATATGCCCAAGAGATTGTGGCAGAAACAGAAGATTAATCAAGGCAGCGGGACGATATGGACAAATTATTTCCTTTTATTACTTCACAGAGAACACCTGAAGATAAGGGAAGAAACACCATTTTCTAAAAGTTTAAAATGGAAGAGCATTTCCACATGCGCTGGTCTAGACACCTTATCTCCTTTGGACGCTTTGGAATTCAACTCAAGGACATTCTTTATTCAAAATGAAGGAAAGACTGATAAACACCGCAGAGGCGAACAGCAGAGCCGAATGTGGAAAACATCACAAGGACAAATGGCGGTTTAAGATCTTAAAATAGCTTTACAAAATATAGAGAATTAACAATAATTAACAATACTAATATAGAAATAGAGATGGAAACTAACTTGAACTATATAATGGGCAAAATGTAATAATGTGTTAAAAAGACTGACTAGCTCGTATATAGAGCGAGACAGTTAAGCAGGGATAAAGAAATAATAAATAACAAATTTTAGAACTAACGTAGATAATACTGAAAGTTTAAGTGCTATGTAGTTCGTGTGGGGAAGGGAGGAGACTCAGGCACCTGGCATAATTCCAGGAGCCTGATTCTGGTTAACCCTTTCAGCCAACAGCTTACTATTATCAAAGGTATAACTAATTATAAATAATTAGTAGATAAAAGTGTTAGATATATAAATTTCACAGTAGCTGAACACAAGATCTGATAAGTCTGAATGAAATATATATATATATATATATATATATATATATATATATATATATATATATATATATAGTGTAATTGGGTGAAATATAACTGATTTTGAAATGGAACCGCCCTCCTAGGTTTAGAGTAATAAAGGGAGCGGAGCTAATTGTACAACATCAACTTCGGAAGTCGAATAGATGTCGAATGCCACAGACGGGTGGGACACTCACTACAGTGTCAAATACTCCAGACACTGTAATTTTACTTGTTCAATTTATTTTTTAATCACAATATGTCACAACTATGTTTTTTTTTTCAAGGAAAATCGCAAAAGGGATCTACCAAGGAAGTCAGTAATATAAACGCCCCCCAAATATCCAGTCCTGAGGTATGGATGCACCGTAATAAATAAGGGTATTAAAATCAGCGAAAATGCAAGATGATAAACAAAAGAAAATGGGAGGAATCACACTGTGTAGCTGGAATATAAGGGGTATTAATGAACCAATTAAAAGGGGCAAGATACTAGCTCAGTTGAAATCATACAACACGGACATTACTTTTCTACAAGAAACGCATCTTAAACATCAAGATCAGATGAGATTGAGGGCGAATTGGATAGGCCAAACATTTCACCCCTCACATACTTCGAAATCCAGAGGCACCGCAATTATTATTCGCAAAGGAATACCATTTAAATCAAAGAACATTATATCAGATAAGGAAGGGAGATAGCTTATAGTTACAGGAGAGATCTATGCTACGCCAATCACTTTGGTAGATATATATGCGCCCAATTTTGATAATCCTCAATTTTTCAATAAAATCCTGAATACAATCGCAGAATTTAACTACCAAAATGTTATAATTGGAGGAGACTTCAACTATTTTAGATCCGTACCTAGATAAATCGATGCAAAAACAAAGAGGTAATATGAAATTTAAAACTAGTGAACTCTTAAATACATATATAAAAAATACAAATATAGCAGACGTTTGGAGGATCGCGAATCCGACTAGAAGGGAGTACACGTTTTATTCAATGGTACATAAAACATACTCACGTATAGATTATTTCCTAGTGGATACAAAACTAATCCCTTATACTATGAACCCTAAATATCACACCAATACGATTTCAGATCACTCCCCGCTAACTTTCGTTTTAAAATTAGAAGGAATGTCTACGAACAAATCGTTCTGGAGGTTTAACTCGCAAATTCTGAAAGAACCACAAGGGAGTATATATCTAAAAAAACAGATGGACCTATTTTTTGCGACAAACGATACACCAGATATATCGCCCACTTTACTATGGGAATCCTTCAAAGCATTTATTAGAGGAGTCATTATCTCGTATCAAGCTTTTCAAAACAAAAAGAATAAGAATGTACAAAGACAATTAGAAGAACAAATCAGACAACTAGATATAGATAATGCTAAAGATCCAACTATGGATAAACATAATAAAATTTTAATACTGAAATTTAAGCTAAATAAATTATTGTCAGAAAAAGTTATAAGACTATTCCAAATTACAAAACAAGAACATTTCGAATTTGGGGATAAACCCCATAAACCTTTGGCACGCCAACTGAAAAAACGGGAAAAAGATCCTGCAATTTTAAAGATTAAATCAGATAGAGGGGAATTATTGACACTACCTAATGATATCAATAAACGATTTGCTCAATTTTACAAGAATTTATACACATCGAAAATGCTAATAGACAATAATAAAATTTCAGAATTTCTGGACAATTGTAACCTTCCAAAACTAGAACTGAAGGAACAAGAGGAACTGGGAGCACAAATTACATCTAAGGAAATAGAAGACACAATAAACACACTTAAGAATGGAAAAACACCAGGACCAGACGGATTTAGTAATGAATTTTATAAATGTTTTTACGACATAGTTACACCACGTCTACAGAAAATGTACACATACGCTTTTAAAGAAAAAATCTTACCTGAAACACTAGCAGAATCAACGATCACATTAATAAAGATAAAGATATAGAAGAACCAGGCTCATATAGAGCTATTGCTTTGTTAAATACGGATCAAAAAATATTAGCGAAAACACTAGCTAGAAGACTAAGTAAATATGTTAGTAAATTAATAAATGAGGATCAAATGGGATTTATACCTAAGAGACATTCATTTAATAACCTGAGACGTCTGCTTAACATAATGCATTCTCACAAACCTCAAGAACAAGAGTTATCTATTATTTCATTGGACGCAGAAAAAGCGTTTGATCAAGTAGTATGGGATTATATGATTAAAGTATTGCAAAAATTTCAAATGGGAGAGAACTTCATCACATGGATAAGATTATTATATAACAAACCCACGGCTAGAATATTAAGTAATAATATACTATCTACGAAATTCCAATTATCAAGGGTCAATAGACAAGGATGTTCATTATCACCGCTGTTATTTGCTCTGGTAATTGAACCTTTAGCTGAAAAAATCAGAACACACCCGGATATTTACGGTTATAATACAAAATATTCAAATAACATAATATCTTTATATGCAGATGATGTACTACTGTATATCACAAAACCCCAAATCAGTATACCAAACATATTAAATCTAATAGAGGACTTTGGATCTTTCTCAGGATACAGAATAAACTGGAGCAAAAGTGAAATTATGTCGATAAAACCGAAAGACTCAACACATCTCTTGAAATTCCCCTTAAAAATAGCCACAGAAAAATTCAAATATTTGGGAATTTAAATTACTAGAAACTATCACGCTATGTTTAATGCCAATTATAGTCCCTTACTCAAGAAACTAAATAATCTAATCAAATTCTGGAAAATGCTCCCGATGTCTTTAATAGGTCAAATAAATGCTATAAAAATGATCTTTTTACCACAAATTCTATATTTATTTCAATCAATACCTATATATCTTCCAAAAATGTTTTTCAAAAAATTGGACTCGGACATCACAAATTTTATATGGGATTATAAATCCCACAGAATACAAAGAGCACACCTTAGTAAACCAAAAGAGATGGGTGGTCTAGCGCTCCCTAACTTTATGTACTATAATTGGGCAGTAAATATTAAAAATATGATTCACCTGCTGGACAACTCTCCCCAGCAGGTGGACTGGATTGTAATGGAGAGAGAGGACTGCTCTCCGTGTAATACAGGAGCGACTCTTCTCTCACCAATGAATCTGAATAACAAAAATAAAAATAAAAATCCAATGATACATAGCACAATTAGAACTTGGAAACAAATAAAACAGAATCTAAAATTAACAGATCTTTTAATGCCAATAGTCAATAATCCGTCGTTTAAACCTTCAATTATAGATAAATCATTCACACAATGGGAAAGAATGGGAATCAAAACGCTCGGAGACTTGTATGAATTGGGAAAATTATTATCATTTCAACAATTACAACTGAAATATAATTTGAAAAATAATCAATATTTTAAATATCTTCAAATCCGTGACTATCTGAAAAAATACACAAAAGACTATCATAACATGCCTCCAGACTTATTGGATGAAGCAATTGTAGATGACATATGCATGTGACCCTTAATATAGTTACCTCATCACTACTAACCACTCCCCATATCACAAGTATAATTACAACCTCCCCACCCACATATCGCACTCTAGTTACCGTGACAGACCACGTACAGCTAGTGCTCTCTGTAATGCCACAGTATGAATGTAATAAAGAAGTAAAGTCACAGTGTGTCGATAACAAATCTTTACATGGTGTCAGAAGTCCCCTCTGTCCTCAAGCCCGCTGCTGTTCAGGAGCGCATTGTCCTTAAGCGCGATGTTCAGAAACGCTCCCATGACAAGTCCTGCCGCCTCCTGCAGCGCCTTTTCCCCGGTCAAGTTGTCCGCATGCAGACCCCCACCGGTCACTCCCGGCTCGCTACCGTTGTCGCCACTGCTGGGTCGCCTCGGTCCTATCTCGTCGACCATGCAGGAACCATCTACCGCTGGTCCCGCCAATATCTGCGGCTTGTCAACGAGCCGCGACCACCACCAGCAGATCCTTTTGCTCCCCCGGTGAAATTTCAGCCTCCAGGCGATGCTCGGCCTATCGCTCCTCGCATGCCACGGTCTCTACCCTCACAGCTCTATCCGTCCGCTCCTCCTCCGGTTCACCCTCCCTCACCTGCCCGCGCGCAGTCCTCTGCGAGTACCGCATCCCCTCGTGCCCTTCTGCCCTTATCTTCTCCGTCCCCGCCCGGCTCACCTGTTCCAGTGCAGCCGTCTGCACCTGTCGCCGTACTGCCTCCACTTGTTCCTGCAGGGAGGGGAGATGGCGAGATTCGAACCCGGTCGGGACGTGTTGTCAAGCCGCCTGTCCGCTATGGCGATTTTGCTTAACTATTTCTACTCATTTGATTGTCAGCGCATGAGACGTGGTCGCCCTGTCACTACTTTGTTTGTCTTTCGTTTCCAAGGGGAAGGATGTAGATGACATATGCATGTGACCCTTAATATAGTTACCTCATCACTACTAACCACTCCCCATATCACAAATATAATTACAACCTCCCCACCCACATATCGCTCTCTAGTTTCTGTGACAGACCACGTACAGTTAGTGCTCTCTGTAATGCCACAGTATGAATGTAATAAAGAAGTAAAGTCATAGTGTGTCGATAACATTTCTTTACAGCAAAGGCTGAATCAGCAAATCTAATATCATACTTATACAACATTATTTTAAATATAGAAATACCTACAACTGATGGTATTAGAAGAGACTGGGAACAAGAACTAGCTATAAAAATTTCAAAAGAGAGCTGGGATAAACTTACTATATGTGCATAAATGCTCAATCAACGTACGACATACTCTAATTCAATTCGAAACATTACATAGACCAAATCAAAAACCAAAATAAATAAACCTTTCCCCAATGTCTCACCCACGTGATAAATGTCAGTCTCAAGAAGCTACCATAGCGCACTCTTTTGTTTTTTGTATAAATATCCAAAAATTCTGGAACGAAATATTTGAAATCTTCACAAAATTAATTAAAATAAAACTTGTACCAAAAGCAGAATGGATCATTTTTGGAATATCGGAAGGTAACCCCAAACTAAACGTGTTTCAAAAGAACTTACTTAATTACGGGCTAATAATGTGAAAAAAGCTTATACTCAAATTCTGGAAAAACGCTCCAATACCAACAATAAAAATGTGGATTTCAAACATGTTCGAAACATTACACCTGGAAGAGATGAGACTCCTCCTAGCAGGCAAAGCAGACCACTTCCAAAAGACGTGGTCTGCATTTATGGAACTATTACAAGCATAAGGTGCAATAGTAATTTAAAAAATAAATGGTACTAGGATCTGGTAACGGAGAGTAAAAAAAAAACACGGTTGGTATATCCTTTTTTGAAGAGTTTTGTGTTATAATAGAGCGATTGTTTCTCCATTTTTTCTTTTCTTTCCAGGGTCTATTTCCTTTCTTTACTTCCTTCTCTAACTTCTTCTCTAAGGGGCTTTCTTTTCCCAACACTTTCCTGCACCTTCACGACTTGCTCACTTTCCTTACTTCTTTTATTTCTACCTTTTTAAAGCTCGAAAAATGAAGTGGTACAACAAATGTAATAAGATATATGTGATATGTATTACTGTAATTTACTGTACATCTAATTAAAAAAAAAAAAAAAAAAAAAAAATAATTTAAATCTTTTTTTTATTTTTATTTTTAATAAATAAATAAATAAAAAGATTTGAAAGCACTAAGCGAGCAAAGGCATAATCTGCCAAATAATTTCTCCAAACATGGAAGTGATCCAGTGGATTTAGCTAAGTATACGGGGTCATGAGTTCCCACGAGAAACACTTTAATATAACTCAGAACTCACAATCATCCTTGTGATACATATTCTGCAGTTTCAGAGAAGCCAAGTGATCTGTGCATACAGTGAATGAGACATTAAAATAGCATGTCATGCAAAGCAGAAGCAGGGACTCTAATCCTCGAAGCACAGGAGGATAAGGGGTGATCGTATCGTGGGCAGAACAGTGACACAATGATAGAATTGCTGTCTTACAGAGCCAGAGATCCGGGTTTGATTCTGACTATGGGCATTTGTCTGTACGGAGTTGTATGTTTTCTATGGGATCTCCGGTTTCCTCCCACATTCCAAAGACTTACAGATTTGTAGGCTAATAGGCTTGGTATAATTGTAAAATTGTCCCCAGTGTGTGTAGAATAATGTAAGTGTGGGGGATCACTGGTTGGAGCGGACTCGGTAGGCCGAAGAGCCTGTTTCCACGCTGTACCTCTAAACTAAACTATAGAGTTGTATAAAATCTTGAAAGGAATAGATCAGGTAGATGCACAGTTTCTCTTGCCCAGATCAGGGGAATTGAGAACCAGAGGTCAAAGGTTTAAGATGAGGGGTAAAATATTTAATAAAAATCTGAGGGTGGTGGGTGCATGTAATGAGCTGCCAGAGGAGGTAGTTGAGACAGGGACTAATGCAATGTATAATAAACAGTTAGATAGGTGCATGGATAGGACAGGTTTAGAGGGATATGGGTCAAATTCAGGCAGGTGGGACTAGTGTAGGTAGGACATGTTGGTTGGTGTGGCCATTGGGCCGAAGGGCCTGTTTCCATGCTGCATGACTTTATGAGATGGGTCTTGCCATAAAGAATCAGAAACAAAAGATTTTTTCTTAAGGTACAAATAGATGATGTTCTCCACAGAACACATACTCAAAACATAACAAATAGAATCATGAGCAGGCCATTTGTCCTCTTTAAGCTTGCTTCCCCATTCTTTAATGTCATTGTTCATTTTCTAACTCAGTGTCAATTTCTTAACTCTTTTGATTATTGTATTATGAAGAAATCACTCAATAGAATCGAAGTTTGCGAGTCAATATTTTGAATCCGTGAACATAAAAAGGTGACACATTTGTTTAAAATGAAGAGGAATTAGTTTATTATACCTGGCTCAAATGTAGCTCATACAATTTAATCCTGCAACTGGCCTTGTTTAGCCAACATCTGTGTTTGTTAACCTTTATCGGCTCAGCATGTTTCTATACATTTAAATCAACATTTCTCTTTAATTTTTAATTTCTTTTTCGACCTCATTCCAAACTCCTTCCGAAATGTCCACCAGCCTAGTATCCATTGCATCACACTAATCCTCAAAATACAGCTTGTTTTGCAAATCAACCTTCCTATTAATTTCATCACCTATCTTCTCATTTAATCATAGATAGCTGATGTTTCTCCTATACGTGAAACAACACCTATCCATGTTCTCCAGGATGCTGCCTGATCCGCTAATTACACCAGCACGTTGTGTCCTTTTAAGTGTAATGCTTTCAATGGACAATATACAATAGGTGCAGGAGTAGGACATTCGACCCTTCCAGTCAGCACTGCCATTCAATGTGATCATGGCTGATCATCCCCAATCAGTACACCGTTCCTGTCTTTTCCCCATATCCCTTGACTCTGCTATCTTTAAGAGCCCTATCTAGCTCTCTCTTGAAAGCATCCAGAGAACCTGCCTCCACTGCCCTCTGAGGCAGATAATTCCACACACTCACAACTCTCTGTGAGAAAAAAGTGTTTCCTCGTCTCCATTCTAAATGGCTTACCCGTTATTCTTAAACTGTGGCCCCTGGTTCTGGACTCCCCCAACATCGGGAACATGTTTCCTGCCTCCAGCGTGTCCAAACCCATAACAATCTTATATGTTTTAATAAGATCGCCTCTCATCCTTCTAAACTACAGAGTGTACAAGCCCAGCTGCTTAATTCTCTCTGCATATGACAGTCCCGCCATCCCAGGAATTAACCTTGTAAACCTACGCTGCACTCCCTCAATAGCAAGAATGTCCTTCCTCAAATTAGGAGACCAAAACTGCACACAATACTCCAGGTGTGGTCTCACTAGGGCTCTGTACAACTGCAGAAGGACCTCTTTGCTCCGATACTCGACTCCTCTTGTTATAAAGGCGAACATGCCATTCGCTTTCTTCACTGCCTGCTGTACCTGCATGCTTACTTTCATAGACTGATGTACATGGACCCCCAGATCCCGCTGTACTTCCCCTTTTCCCAACTTTATGCCATTTAGATAGTAATCTGCCTTCCTGTTTTTGCTACCAAAGTGGATAACCTCACATTTCTCCACATTAAACGTCATCTGCCATGCATCTGCCCACTCCGCCAACTCCAAGTCACCCTGCATTTTCATAGCAACCTCCTCACAGTTCACACTGCCACCCAGCTTTGTGTCATCTGCAAATTTGCTAATGTTACTTTGAATCCCTTCATCCAAATCATTGATATATATTGTAAATAGCTGCGCTCCCAGCACCGAGCCTTGCGGCACCCCACTAGTCACTTCCTGCCATTCTGAAAGGGACCCGTTAATCCCCACTCTCTGTTTCCTGTCTGCCAACCAATTTTCTATCCGTGTCGGCGCTCCACCCCCAATACCATGTGCCCCAATTTTGCCCATTAATCTCCTACGTGGGATCTTATCAAATGCTTTCTGAAAGTCCAGGCACACTACATCCACTGTTTCACCCTTGTCCATTTTCCTAGTTACATCTTCAAAACATTTCAGAAGATTAGTCAAGCATGATTTCCCCTTCCTAAATCCATGCTGATTCAGACCGATCCTGTTACTGCTATCCAATATCTAAGAATTTATTTCAAGAGAGAGTTAGATAGAGCTCTTAAAGATAGCGGAGTCAAGGGATATGAGTTGAAGGCAGGAATGGGATACTGAATGTGGATGATCAGCCATGATCACATTGAATGGCGGTGCTGGCTCGAAGGGCCAAACGGCCTACTCCTGCACCTATTGTCTATTGTCCATTGCCATGCAAATTTTCTGTTTCTCTTGCACATTTTCTGAAAGTCTTCTCTTTTTACACTTTAAAAATATTAATGGCATAAACATAGTGACATTTTTAGCAAGAGTGTGCACTTGACAACAAAAAAACTATGTTGAAAATTGATTTTGCTTTACATTTACTTCAAGATATGACAATTTGTAAAATTGTCAATGCAAATGCACATTAAGAAATTCTTAGATATTAATTAAGGGATTTTCTACTATCTCATATTTTAATGCTCAATATGCAGGTTAAGTGTATAACTGCCACGTTGCCAGTTCAGGTTTTTGGGTGCAATGCTTTTTATTTGTCAAACAGCATGTTAATATATTGCAATCTTTAAATCTTCAAGTCTTATCGTTATTGATGTTTTAGTCTTTGGTGTTTGTTTTAACAAAAGAAATGTGTATTTAAAATTTGATATACCTGGAAAACATTAAATTAAGTAAAACAATTTTAAAAACTACTCATCTTCCCCATTTCACAGATCAGGGATCTCCACTGAAATGGATGATGTTTTCTGGCAGAGGAACAGAGGGGTAAACCTCAGTAAAATTGGGTTCCATCACCGAACACCATGTGGAGATCAGCAACGGAGCGTAGTGACGAATGTAGAAACATTTGTCACTCAGCTAGTCAAAGACTTGTGGGTCCTTTTGTCTCCTGGACTGATTTACTTCCTTCTGAATGGCTGAATATTGGCAGCTCCCAGAGCCATCTGCTACTGCCAGTAAGATTCAGATTTCAAAGCAATGTTGGGTTGTGTTTAATGAATAGAAATCTGCTATTGCCAACTTTCCACCAATAATGAATGTTAATCTTGGTTCCTTTGTTCCATCAACCATTGCCTCTTGTCTAGTCACCTTTGCTCACCCATCTGTAGCTGCCCATGACCTATGCTGTCAAATTCAGTTGTTAAATCTCTAGCCCCTTCTCCTTTATCATCACCTTTTCAACTCACTGCTTTGACCAAGCTTCTGATCAATTAAAAAATATATATATATAAATTGGATTAGCATCCAAGATTCCTCAACTATGCCTTTGGGCAGCATTTTGTGATTACAAGCTACACAATCACAATTTGTTGGTATTGTTTGAAGAAAAAAAGAGAACATAAATATCAAACATAAAGTATATTGGAACGTTTCATATTTAATAAATTGGCCGGTTTTGCTTAACATTTTCATATCTGAATCCGATGATAGAAAATGACAAATCCATATGCATAATTTTTGTTTGACTGAACATTTTATAGAGATTCACTTTTACATCTAAAATATGCAACAAATAATTAGCTTATCTAAATTATATTTGTATCAATTGTAAAATGTTAGATGTCAATTGTAAAAACTGTATGAATTAAGTACAACTGACCTCTAAATCCAAATTTCCAACACATGCTGTTAAACTAAAATGATTCTGAGGATATGTTTTTTGCCAGCAATGCCAACAGATATTGCCAGGCCCTGTTTGCATGCAAAATGGCAGCAAATCACATTCTTAAGAACCTAGAAACAGAAGCAGGGATGCTGCACATTTCAACCCTATGCCAATAGTCCACCTTCATTCTTGTCCTTCATATCCATTGGTTCCCTTACTGTATAAATATTTATCAATCCAAACCTTGAATATTCACATTAAATGAACATCCATAACATTCTGGGCGGACAACTACAAAGGTTTGAAAACCATAGAGAATGATATTTTTCCTCATCAAAATTCTATTTTGATTATGACTTCTTCATTGGCTATGTTCCCTGTTCTAGATTATTTAGTGAGAGGAAAGGATTTCAGTGTTGATCTTGTCAATCCCAGTCAGCATTTATATATTTCAATGAGATAACCTCACTTTCTTCCAAACTTCAGTAAAAATAATGAAGACAAGAAAATATAGATGTGGGAATCGAGTTAAAAAAAAAAATCTGGTGGAGGAACACAGCGTGTCAGGCAGCAAAATCTGGGGAAGGGTCCCAGGCTGAAGCTTTGTCGGACCCGTTTCCCTGCACAGATGCTGGCTAACCCTCTAAGTTCCTCCAGCAATTTTTTTTAAAATAACGAGTCAATTTTAATCGAGCTATCCTCACAAGGCTCACGAGGTAAAGGAACCACTTGGAGGTAGTGAAGTTATTCATTTAATTCAGATTTAACAAAATATGCAGAGCAGAGTATTTTTAAATGGTGAGTGATAGGGAGAGTTTAGTATTCTGAAAAAACCTGTCATTGCACACAACATGAACTTGGCTAACATGAACCAAGCAGACAGCAATAAGAGTGCAAAGTGTTAGGAACATAGGAACAAATAAATCCCATTGCAATTCCACAGTGCTTTGATGAGTTCAGGACCCCAAGAAAGAGAGTTTGTAGAATGCTTCCGAGATGGATTCTTAGAGTAGCTTGTAATGGAGCCGACCAGAGAAAAGGCAATTCTGGAGTCAGTGTTGTCCAATGAACCAGATATGAAAAGAGAACTCGAGGTAGTGATCATAATATGATTAGTTTTAATCTGCAATTTGAGCAGGAGAAAGTTAAATCGGAAGTGTCAGTGATGCAGTTAAACAAAGGGGACTATGAAGGCATGAGAGGGGAGCTGGCCAAGGTAGACTGGAAAGGGATCCTAGCAGGAATGATGGTGGAACAGCAATGGCAGGAATTTCTGGGCATAATCCGGAAGACACAGGATCATTTCATTCCTAAAAGGAATATAGGAGGCAACCGTGGCTGACAAGAGAAGTTAGGGATAGAATAATACTAAAAGAAAAGATGTATAGCACAGCAAAGAGTAGCTGGAAGCTTTGGGAAACTTTCATAGGACAACAGAAGGAAACAAAACAGGCAATACGGGCTGAAAAGATGAAGTACGAAGGGAAGTTGGCCAGAAATATAAAGAAGGACAGTAAAATCTTCTTTAGATATGTTAAGGGAAAAAGAGTAGCAAAGTCAAATGTGGGTCCCTTGAAGGCAGACACGGGTGAAATTATTTTGGGCAACAAGGAAATGGCAGAAGAGTTGAATAGGTACTTCGGATCAGTCTTCACTGTGGAAGACACAAACAATCTCCCAGAAGTACTGGTGGACAGAGGATCTAAGGGGGTAGAGGAACAAAAATAAATTTTCATTAGGCGAGAAATAGTATTGGGTAGGCTAATGGGACTGAAGGATGATAAATCCCCTGGGACGGATGGGTCTACATCCCAGGGTCCTCAGGAAGATGGCTCTAGAAATAGTGGATGCATTGGTGATTATTTTCCAATGTTCAATAGATTCAGGATCAGTCCCTGTGGATTGGAGGATAGCTAATGTTATCCCACATTTCAAGAAAGTAGCGAGAGCGAAAACGGAGAATTACAGACCAGTTAGCCTGACTTCGGTGGTGGGAAACATGCTGTAGTCAATTATTAAAGAGATAATAATGAGGCATTTGGATAGCAGTCAAAGGATTAGTCCAAGTCAACATGGATTTATGAAAGGGAAATCATGCTTGACTAATCTTCTGGAATTTTTTGAGGATGTGACAAGTAAAATGGAGGAAGGGGTGCCAGTGGATGTAGTGTATCTAGACTTTCAGAAAGCCTTTGATAAGGTCCCGCACGGGAGACTGGTGACTAAAATTAGAGCACATGGTATTGGGGGTAGGGTGTTGACATGGATAGAAAATTGGTTGGCAGACCGGAAGCAAAGAGTAGGAGTGAACGGTTCCTTTTCAGAATGGCAGGCAATGGCGAGTGGAGTGCCGCAAAGCTTGGTGTTGGGGCCGCAACTGTTTATCATATATATTAATGATTTGGAAGAGGGAATTAGGAGCAACAATAGCAAGTTTACGGATGACACAAAGCTGGGTGACAGTGTGAACTGTGAAGAGGATGTTAAGTGGTTTCAGGGTGACCTGGACAGGTTGAGTGAGTGGGCAGATGCCTGGCAGATGCAGTATAATATAGATAAATGTGAGGTTATCCACTTTGGCGGCAAAAACAAGGGGGCAGATTATTATCTCAACGGTGTAAGGTTAGGTAAGGGGGAGGTACAGCGAGACCTGGGTGTCCTTGTACACCGGTCACTGAAAGTTGGCGTGCAGGTACAGCTGGCAGTGAAGAAAGCTAATGGAATGTTGGCCTTCATAACCATATAACCATATAACAATTACAGCACGGAAACAGGCCATCTCGGCCCTACAAGTCTGTGCCGAACAATTATTTTCCCTTAGTCCCACCTGCCTGCACTCATACCATAACCCTCCATTCCCTTCTCATCCATATGCCTATCCAATTTATTTTTAAATGATGATACCATCGAACCTGCCTCCACCACTTCCACTGGAAGCTCATTCCACACCGCTACCACTCTCTGAGTAAAGAAGTTCCCCCTCATGTTACCCCTAAACTTCTGTCCCTTAATTCTGAAGTCATGTCCTCTTGTTTGAATCTTCCCTATTCTCAAAGGGAAAAGCTTGTCCACATCAACTCTGTCTATCCCTCTCATCATTTTAAAGACCTCTATCAAATCCCCTCTTAACCTTCTGCGCTCCAGAGAATAAAGACCTAACTTATTCAACCTTTCTCTGTAACTTAGTTGTTGAAACCCAGGCAACATTCTAGTAAATCTCCTCTGTACTCTCTCTATTTTGTTGACATCCTTCCTATAATTGGGCGACCAAAATTGTACACCATACTCCAGATTTGGTCTCACCAATGACTTGTACAATTTTAACATTACATCCCAGCTTCTATACTCAATGCTCTGATTTATAAAGGCTAGCATACCAAAAGCTTTCTTTACCACCCTATCTATATGAGATTCCACCTTCAAGGAACTATGCACGGTTATACCCAGATCCCTCTGTTCAACTGTATTCTTCAATTCCCTACCATTTACCACGTACGTCCTATTTTGATTTGTCCTGCCAAGGTGTAGCACCTCACATTTATCAGCATTAAACTTCATCTGCCATCTTTCAGCCCATTCTTCCAAAAGGCCTAAATCACTCTGTAGAATTTGGAAATCCTCTTCGTTATCCACAACACCCCCTATCTTGGTATCATCTGCATACTTACTAATACAATTTACCACACCTTCATCCAGATCATTGATGTACATGACAAACAACAAAGGACCCAACACAGATCCCTGAGGCACCCCACTAGTCACCTGCCTCCAACCCGACAAACAGCCATCCACCATTACCCTCTGGCATCTCCCATTCAGCCACTGTTGAATCCATCTTGCTACTCCTGCATTTATACCGAACAGTTGAACCTTCTTAACCAACCTTCCATGAGGAACCATGTCAAAGGCCTTACTAAAGTCCATATAGACAACATCCACTGCTTTACCCTCGTCAATTTCCCTAAACCTCTTCAAAAATTCAAGAAGATTAGTCAAACATGACCTTCCAGGCACAAATCCATGTTGACTGTTCATAATCAGACCCTGTTTATCCAGATGCTTATATATATTATCTCTAAGTATCTTTTCCATTAATTTGCCCACCACTGAAGTCAAACTAACAGGTCTATAATTGCTAGGTTTACTCTTAGAACCCTTTTTAAACAATGGAACAACAAGCGCAGTACGCCAAACCTCGGGGACTATTCCCGTTTCTAATGACATTTGAAATATTTCTGTCATAGCCCCGGCTATTTCAACACTAACTTCCCTCAATGTCCTAGGGAATATCCTGTCAGGACCTGGAAACTTATCCACTTTTATATTTTTCAAAAGTGTCAGTACTTCTTTTACTTTGAAACTCATAGTATGCATAGCTACTCTACTAGTTTCCCTTACCTCACATAATTCAATATCCTTCTCCTTGGTGAATACCGAAGAAAATAAATTGTTCAATATCTCCCCCATCTCTTTTGGATCTGCAGATAGCTGTCCACTCTGTCTCTCCAATTTTATCCCTCGTTATCCTTTTGCTATTAATATAGCTGTAGAAACCCTTTGGATTTTCTTTCACCTTACTTGCCAAATCCGGTAGGCGTCGCGACTCTCGTCTGCAGCGGCCTCTGCAGTCCGTCTGCGTTTTTATTATTTTATGTCTATGTTTTAATGTAGTTTTTGTTATTTTTGTTGGGGTATGTTTGTGGGGGTGTGGGGGGGTTGGGGGTAACTTTTAAATCTCTCCCTGCACGGGAGACCCGACCTTTTCTTTGTCGGGTCTCCGTTGTCGTTGGGGCTGCAACGAGGAGCGGCCTCCAACAGGAAAACCGGGGACTCCAGTGCCGACACTCACCTCACCGTCGCGGAGCTGGCCGAGTCCAGAGCGGGTGGAGCTGTGGTGGACGCTGCTGCGACCCGACCCCCGGAGATTCGGTGGCTGCAACTGCGGGTTTGGCGGACGGCGGCACCGGGAGCCCGCGGGTCCCTGGAGGGAGACCGCTTTTCGGGGCTTCCGCAGCGGCGACTTCTCCCGCCCGAGTTGCGGGGTTGAAGAGCTCCTGGAGCGGGGCCTACATCACCGCCCCGCGCGGCTTGGAATGGCCGCGGGAGTTTGCGAGCGCACGCCGGGGGCTCTAACACCAAGACCCGGTGTGCGACCTTGCATCACCCGGCGTGGCTTAAATGACCACGGGACAATCGCCATCGCCCGCCGGGGGCTTTGACTTTGACTCTGACATCGGGGGGGAGAGTGCAGTGGAGAGAAAAGTTTTTTTGGCCTTCCATCACAGCGATGTGATGGATGTTTATGTAAAATATGTTGTGTCTTGGGTCTATTTGTTTGTAATGTATGGCTGCAGAAACGGCATTTCGTTTGGACCTCAAGGGGTCCAAATGACAATAAATTGAATTGAATTGAATTGAAAAAAAAATATCTTCTTTTAGCTTTTCTAATTTCTTTCTTAAAATTCTTTTTACATTCCTTATACTCCTCAAGCACCTCATTTACTTCATGCTGCCTATAATTATTGTAGATCTCCCTCTTTTTCTGAACAAGATGTCCAATTTCCCTTGAAAACCAGGGCTCTTTCTAATTTTTACTGTTTCCTTTCAACCGAAAAGGAACATAAAAATTCTGTACTCTTAAAATTTCCCCTTTAAATGTCCTCCATTTCTCTTCTACATCCTTCCCATAAAACAACATGTCCCAGTTCACTCCTTTTAAATCATTTCGCATCTCATCAAAGTTAGCCTTTCTCCAATCATAAATCTCAACCCTAGGTCCAGTTCTGACCCTCTCCATAATTATATTGAAACTAATGGTATTGTGATCACTGGACCCGAAGTGCTCCCCAACGCATACCTCCGCCACCTGTCCCGTCTCATTCCCTAACAGGAGGTCTAGCACTGCCCCTCCTCTAGTAGGTACCTCTATGTATTGCTGCAAAAAACTATCCTGCACACATTTTACAAATCCAAACCATCCAGCCCATTTACAGAATGTGTTTCCCAGTCTATGTGTGGAAAGTTGAAATCTCCCACAATCACTACCTTGTGCTTACTACTAATATCTGCTATCTCCTTACATATTTGCTCTTCCAATTCACGATCCCCATTTGGCGGTCTATAATACACCCCTATAAGTGTTGCTACACCTTTCCCACTTCTCAGTTCCACCCAAATAGCCTCCCTAGATGAGCCCTCTAATCTATCCTGCCAAAGCACTGCTGTAATATCTTCCCTGACAAGCAATGCAACACCTCTTGCCCCTCCAATTCTATCACACCTGAAGCAACGAAATCCTGGAATATTTAGTTTCCAATCACAGACCTCCTGCAACCATGTTTCACTGATCGCCACAACATCATACTTCCAGGTGTCTATCCAGTCTCTAAGCTCATCCACCTTTCTTACAATGCTCCTAGCATTAAAATATGCACATTTAAGAAACCCCCCGCCTCTTATTCTCTGTTTATTTCCTTTTTCTTCTTTCTCCTCTTGTGTCCGAGTGCTTCCCTTTTCTGCTTCCTGCCTCCCATTCTGTCTACTAGCTTTCTCTATTTGAGTCCCTCGCCCCAACCATTTTAGTTTAAAGTCTCCCCAGTAGCCTTTG
The DNA here is from genome assembly GCF_010909765.2 of Amblyraja radiata. Classification (NCBI taxonomy): domain Eukaryota; kingdom Metazoa; phylum Chordata; class Chondrichthyes; order Rajiformes; family Rajidae; genus Amblyraja; species Amblyraja radiata. Next base: position 39,843,344 of record NC_045956.1, on the reverse strand, counting down.
CAAATTTCCCCGCCAGGATATTGGTCCCCCTCGGGTTCAAGTGCAACCCATCCATTCTGTACAGGTCCCACCTTCCCCAAAATAAGTCCCAATGATCCAGAAACTTGAATCCCTGCCCTCTGCACCAGTCTTTCAGCCATGCATTTATCCTCCACCTCGCTCCATTCCTACTCTCACTGTCGCGTGGCATAGGCAGTAATCCTGAGATTGTTACCTTTTTGGTCCTTTTCCTTAACTCTCCTCCCAACTCCCTAAATCCTCCCTTCAGGACCTCTTCCCTTTTTTTACCTATGTCATTGGTACCTATATGTACCAATGACATAGGTACATAACAAGAGGATTTCAGTATAGGAGTGGAGAGGTTCTTCTGCAGTTGTATAGGCAGCTGGTGAGACCACATCTGGAGTATTGTGTACAGTGTTGGTCTCCTAATTTGAGGAAGGACATCCTTGTGATTGAGGCAGTGCAGCGTAGGTTCAAGAGATTGATCCCTGGGATGGCAGGACTGTCATATGAGAAAGATTGAAAAGACTAGGCTTGTATTCACTAGAGTTTAGAAGTATGAGGGGGAATCTTATAGAAACATATAAAATTATAAATGGACTGGATAAGCTAGATATAGGAAAAATGTTCCCTATGTTGGGTGAGTCCGTAACCAGGGGCCACAGTCTTAGAATAAAGGGGAGGTAATTTAAGACTGAGGTGAGAAAACACTTTTTTTCCCCAGAGAGTTGTGAATTTATGGAATTCCCTGCCACAGAGGGCAGTGGAGGCCAAGTCACTGGATGGATTTAAGAGAGAGTTAGATAGAGCTCTAGGGGCTAGTGGAGTCAAGGGATATGGGGAGAAGGCAGGCACAGGTTATTGATAAGGGACGATCAACCATGATCACAATGAATGGCGGTGCTAGCTCAAAGGGCCGAATGGCCTCCTGCATCTATTTTCTATGTTTCTATGTTTCTAAGGCATCATCATCGCTGGGAATTATGAAGAAAATCTATAACTGCACTTACTCCAAGGCGCATATATCTCTTCTCGTGTATGAAGACCATAATTGTTCACAATGCTCCAAATACTGGGCTGCCCACACATCATTCTCCTACTGCAGCAACAGTAATGCTATGCAGGTCTGTAGGGTCTCGACCCGAAACGTCACCTATTCCTTTTCTCCAGAGATACTGTCTGACCTGCTGAGTTACTCCAGCTTTTTGTGCCTAATTCGGTTTAAACCAGCGTCTGCAGTTCCTTCCCACACATAATCCATTTTGAGGATTTGTTGCACACCTGTCCAGTGAAGTGGAGTGGAGTGGAGTGGACCACAAAATGGTACTGGATCCCAGGAAACTGAAAATGATGTCCGCCCTGGATTGTTGTGATGACCTTGAGAGCTTAAGCTGACAAAATATTGTTTTAGGAAGGAGCTGCAGATCTAGTTTAAACTGAAGATAGACACTAAAAGCTGGAGTAACTCAGCGGGTCAGGCAGCATCTATGGAAAAAAGAAATAGATACCATTTCGAATTGAGACCCTTCTTCAGATTGAGAGTCAGGGGAAAGGGAAACAAGAGATATAGACAGTGATATAGAGAGATGTAGATCAAATGAATGAAAGATATGCAAAAAACGTAGCGATGATCAAGGAAAGATGGAGCCCACAATGGTCCACTGTTGGCGGTGTGCTAGTTGATAACGAGTCATACAGACAATGAAACTCAACAGGATGACAATGAAAATGGTATGACTAGGATGGGGGAGGGACTGAGAGAGAGGGGATAGAAACATAGAAATTAGGTGCAGGAGTAGGCCATTCGGCCCTTCGAGCCTGCACCGCCATTCAATATGATCATGGCTGATCATCCAACTCAGTATCCCGTACCTGCCTTCTCTCCATACCCTCTGATCCCCTTAGCCACAAGGGCCACATCTAACTCCCTCTTAAATATAGCCAATGAACTGGCCTCGACTACCCTCTGTGGCAGGGTGTTCCAGAGATTCACCACTCTCTGTGTGAAAAAAGTTCTTCTCATCTCTGTATTAAAGGATTTCCCCCTTATCCTTAAGCTGTGACCCCTTGTCCTGGACTTCCCCAACATCGGGAGCAATCTTCCTGCATCTAGCCTGTCCAACCCCTTAGGAATTTTGTAAGTTTCTATAAGATCCCCTCTCAATCTCCTAAATTCTAGAGAGTATAAACCAAGTCTATCCAGTCTTTCTTCATAAGACAGTCCTGACATCCCAGGAATCAGTCTGGTGAACCTTCTCTGCACTCCCTCTATGGCAATAATGTCCTTCCTCAGATTTGGAGACCAAAACTGTACGCAATACTCCAGGTGTGGTCTCACCAAGACCCTGTACAACTGCAGTAGAACCTCCCTGCTCCTATACTCAAATCCTTTTGCTATGAAAGCTAACATACCATTTGCTTTCTTCACTGCCTGCTGCACCTGCATGCCCACTTTCAATGACTGGTGTACCATGACACCCAGGTCTCGCTGCATCTCCCTTTTTCCTAGTCGGCCACCATTGAGATAATAGTCTGCTTTCCTGTTTTTGCCACCAAAATGGATAACCTCACATTGATGCAAGGGTTACTTGAAGTCAGAGAAAAATGTAATTGTTTCTGAAGTAGAGATATCTAAATAACTGAAAGATTCAATTGAATTATTAAAATTTACAAACAGATTTAACTGAGGTAAATTAAAACCTTTAATATTAAATTAAAGAGAAAAAGAGAGATATACTTCTACATGCCGTCCACACAGGCAACCTCATTCAAATGCCAAGACTAATGGCAGAGGGAGAGGTCTGATGCACAGCCACCTGCCTTTAGTTTTAGTTTTAGAAATACAGCGAGGAAACAGGCCCTTCTACCCACCAAGTCCACACTAATCAGCGATCCCTGCACATACCCTGGACAATTTATAATTATACAAATCCAATTGACCTACATACCTGTACATCTTTGGAATGTAGGAGGAAACCGAAGATCTCGGAGAAAATCCATGCGGTCACGGGGAGAACGTACAAACTCGATACAGACAGCACCCATAGTCAGGATCGAACCGGAGTCTCCGATGCTGTAAGAGCTGTAAGGCAGCAAATCTACCACTGCGCCACCATGCCGCTCTTCTCCAGATCTATAGCAATTTTTGGTTAAAATCAGTGAATATAGCAAGTACAATTTAAGGCAAATTAGAAATAGAAATTTGACCATTAGAAATTAGAAATCCTATCTGTCTTAAGTTGAATATTGTGTTGTACTCCAAACGGCTACCGTTTCATTTTAGAACTTCATAACAAAGCAATAAAGGAGAACATCTATTAAACTAGTCAATTTCAGGACTTCAAAAAGATTTAAAAGGTGCCTTTAAGTAGTGCTAAGTACTGCTTTAGTGTTACTTGCAATCATTGTAAAATGAAATCTCATTCATCAAATTGATACTGTCCATCTGACGTCCTGAATAATAACTCCTCCTTTACATGGTATGTACATTAATATATTACATTGTTAGTTTCGAGAATAGTTTTATATATTGGAAAAACAATGTTTATTTTTAATACCAATTCAAAACATTTATTTCTTTTAAGTAGAGCTTTGCTTTTATATATTTAAAAAAATGCACCACTTTCCAGTATGAACTGCACCTGAATCCTGATCCCCAATATCCTCTTTCATTGTGTATAGCAAATGCCATTTATCTGTAATACTTCTGGGCCTGTCCCATTTAGGCGATTGCAGGAGACTATGCAGTCGCCACATGGTCACCACAAGTTTGCGGGTGGTTGCCAGGGGAGTCGCCTTCATGGTTGTGAGGAGTTCCCACATTCTGGGAACTAGTCGCGGCCTCATTATGGTCGCCGTGAATTTTTCAACATGCCCCTGTCCCACTTAGGAAACCTGAACGGGAACCTCTTGTGACCTTGCCCGCGACCCAAGGTTTCCATGAGGTCGCCGGATGTTTTGCTCACTCTCCCTAATGGTCGAAAGTGGTTTCCACGTGGTCGAGGCTTCTTCTAGGTTGCTTCGATTGTTTCAACATGATCAAAACCGGCCCCGCGCTCTCTAAAGGACTTACCATGCTCTGTGGCAGCTGTTTACCTTCCTCTTCATCGCGCAGACAGCGCTCCTCTGCTCTCCATGGCCCCCACCTTCGCAATGTGTTTATTTGTGTGTGTGTGTGTGTGTGTGTGTGTGCGGTCGGTAGATGCAGCTCGCGCTTTGGTCGATCCAGCTCGAGGCTTTCCAGACGAGTGACCAAAACCTCCGGCGACCTCATGGAAACCTTGGGTCGCGGGCAAGGTTACCAGAGTAAGTGGGACAGGGGCTTAATGGGTTGCCAGGAGGTCGGAGGTTCTCAGAGGTATTAGCCAGTGCTGACCGGTGAATTTAATTGGCTCATTGGGGGAAAAAAAGGTAAGCAGTAGTTTTTAGAACCAAAGATACCCGACCGGTAATGTTAATGTCCGCCAAGCATCACAGCCGTGTATCTCTGGCTTCTTAAAATTTGTCTCCACTCCTTCACCCCCCCCTTCTCACCCCTCTCCTCCCCTCTTTTAAAGGACTTGCAGTACACTGTGCTTTAACCATCTTTTTACAGCGCCAACCTTCCAGTTCATCGCCGTGTGTGTCTGTTTCACCTTGGCTTTGCACCGTGTGCATTTTTTAGACAGTGCTCCCCCCGCTTGCCCTATCCCCCCCGTGTAACAGGCGAGTGAAGGAA